>NC_134403.1:359012575-359250580 GCF_038048845.1 Mixophyes fleayi
TAGAAAGGTGTACTGGGATGAAGGACTGTGGGAGTGTCTGCAGGATGGGGATATGGATGTGTTGCACCACCCCACCACAATGCAGCACATTTTGGATTATTGGGATGAGGAGTGCCCAAAGATTATTATGTGGGAAGGAGCCAGTCTACAGGAGAAATTGGAGAACCTGTTGGATGTGTTCCTAATGTTGAAAGAGGAGGCAAGTGCCTGTAATTTTCAGGATGAACCAGCATGGGATGATTTTACACATGAAGTTATTTGTACTATGCAGAATCTGGCCAAGGGAGAATCCAGATACAACAATAATCAGCAGTACAAACAAGACGTAAATGGACTATTACAGCACAGGGACATGCCTGATGAATCCCCTGCAAATGTATTAATAGAATCTGTCCCATTAGCAGATTCTACAGATCCACTAGAGACAATGAGTATGGAGGAGCTGATAGTGGAATGCCAGATCCGGGGTGTACCTTACCTGTACAGCACACACATGGATATCCTGAAACGTTTGTTAAAAGATCAGGAGAATCCCGTCAATGCCTTTAGTGTTTATAGAAAATGGATGCTCACTTTAGGTCCCCACATACCTCTCTGGGAACAAATGCAATGTCTGCAACAGAGTTTTGAAGAAGCAGAGGATGAGGTATGGCGGCAAGGATTTACGGACACTGAAATGTGGCAGGATCAGTGTTATCGAGTGAATACTGAAAAATGCCAATTGGAATATCTTTTATCACACTCTAAAAAGATGGCTGCTCAGTCTGTTAATCAGGGGGAGGTCCATCCCAGTGGATTAAATACAGTTGCCCAAGCTACTATCTTGGGGGAGACTGGAGAAGAACTGCTTGGTGAGGATGTTGTACCTCCGACTACTCAGAAAGGATTAGGAGAAATTCTCCCATTTGGTGACTTGGATGGAAAAGAGCTACCAAGTAAGTACCATGTAGTAGCATCTTCTGATAATTTGCCAGTGTTATTGGAACCTGAGACTGTGTCTGAGTTAGAACAGAATTACAGAAAAGACCAGTTATCCATCCCTGTTGTGCCTGAAAAGAATTTGTTTAATGAAGTAACGCAGGATACCGCATGTGTGCTCTCCGGGGCAAGTGATGTACAGCTTTACCCAATTGTGACAGAAGAGAATCATAAACTTGCGCAACATATGATCTCAGCAGAAATCATGTTTACAGACTGTAGGACAGAATTAATGGGAGAGGATAAAGGAATTGTCATGTCAGAGGCCACTACCATGGGGCCCTGGGAAAATTACACTTATGCCTTCCCCTATGCAGAATTGGCAGATGAGGAGATGTTGACTGAGTGGGTGTCTGAGAGGGCACCAGTACAGCAAGATTCACCAGCCCCACCAGCTTTGATGCATCGCACTCCGGCTCCAAATCTGGGAATCCAGGACCCAATACCAGAGGCCTGCACTGGACCATCCACTTTGCTTTGCTGCCAGGAGGACAAGTCTGTGTCCAATGAGGATTCACACTACCCCGATGCGCCAGAGGCGAGGGAAGTAGTGCAACAGTTGGATGTGGTAGCAGGGGAGGGGAGATGCACACAAACATACTTACAGGGGCACCCACATGTGGTTTGGGAGGGGGACAGAGGATTCCCCATAGGCAAAGAATTAATGGAGCCCCCACGCTTGCCTGCCACTGGGCAGTTGTCCCTTGAGTGTTTGGGGGAGGGGGGATTGGATCTTTGCCAGAAACAAACGGACAAGGAGCCAGAAAGTTTGCCTGCCACTTGGCAGTTTTCACTTGAATATGTGGGGGAGGGGAGCATGGTCTCCAGAAACAGAGGACAGGCCAAGGGACTATTTGCAGTTGGGCAATTAAGGGTGGATAAGGCACACAAGGGATGTTGGACTACAACTCTCCTACCATGGATGTGTGCACAGGAGTGGCCCAGTTTTATTGTTGTCTCATCTTATGACACAGGGCAGCATAAACCCCCACTCCAGCTGAGTGGGAAGATATGCCTGCAGCCATGGGACCCTGGTGGGAGATTGAGGAACTGTGTACTGCTGTCTACCTTGCCATCAGACCCAGGAGAAACCACAGCAGGCCAGAAACTTTGGACTTGGAAGAAATGATTACTTGGGGCTAGGGAGCCACTGGGAAACAAGGGCTAAAAAAGTAGGGGAGGAATGTGACAAAACGAGTATGATATGTGAATTATAGCAAATACTTTGTATAGCCCTTCTTTTGTTTCCCCAGCCCATCAGACTACAACTGCATTGTCCAATTACATGTGGTTAAGGGGACATTGTAATTCAATTTAAATATGTATATTTTGTATTATATATTGATGACTTGAAGTAATGTTATTCATTGTCCTTAAACTGAAGCCAGGAGGGTTATGGGTAAAGATCAGGTGGTGTCTAGGATACAGGTGAGAGGGCTTGAGCTGCATTCATTCTCCCCCCTCCTTCCTCTACAGGAAGCATGGAACAGCTGGGGACCCTGTGACATCACAAAGTAGTGTAAGGGGTTAATTTTAGGAGGGGCTCACTGCTACCTTATCCTTGGAAGTAGGGGAAGCCAATTAAGCATCAATTGTTCTCCTTAGGACTAGTCCAGACGTTCTGTCTGCATCCCAGCAGGGGGCTTCTGTGAAAGGACATCTCATCTCCACTGCCCTGTCCAAACCCCCTAGTCCTGCACTGGCCAATGGGGAAGTAGAATAGATGCAGGGGTTTGTCCAGGGAGGGGAAAGACTGTGGAAATTAGACCTGTGATATATAAGGAACAACTCCAGGGGGGAGGGGTGGTCATGCTTGGATTTCATTCAGGAAGGTGCAAGATGGAGTTTTGAATTGTCGTTTTCTAACTCAAGTCTATATATGCAGCTGAGAGGGATCCATGGGTCATGAAGTCTGGACAGCAGGTGACTATATCTCCTTAAGTTATTGGGGTAAGGGACAGATGATGTGGTAAATCTGACTGGCATTTATTTACTGTGTGTATATAATATTCTAGTGTTGTTTGTATAACAATAAATATACTGTTGTATTTTTATAACTGCATTTTGCCTGAGTGACCATACGAATCCTAGAAGGTACTGGGTAGCACTGGGCCAGATAAACCCGGTATCTTCACAATTGGCTACAGGGTGATCTAACCCTTTCAATCATTAATACTGTGACTCCCTACAAGATCGTCTAGCCTCATCAATCTGACAATTACTCAGAAGGTGATGAGAAAATAATAAAATGAATATATATAGCGCTTACTGCTAAAACTTACTCTAAGAACCCATTCTCCTTTAGCAGCGACCATTTCTTCTGTAACTGCTTGTCCGCACTGGACACATTCTGAAGGATGACATCTAGAAAAAATAAAATTATTTTTTATAATGAAAAAAGATTTACTTTAAAAACAATAGACAAGTTGTAAGGGAAATCAAATGTCTAATCAATGCTTTGTTCTACATACGTTCTTATGAAAGAGACACATATCTAATAACCTAATCAGGTAACGTTTTATTTCCGCAGAGAAAAACGTAAGAAATAGATTCACTGGGGCCAATCTGCTTTGGCTGGAGGCGAAGCGCTGGGTCTCTGGAACAGTCATATTGCATCAGTTTTTACTAAAGTCTCCGCTCATTTCCCCCCCCCCCCCACGTCCCAGAGATGTGAGGGAAAAATCAGCTGAGATTTCTGTACCGTATTGGCCGTCAAGGTGCGCGGACAGACATTGAAGCGATGTTTGGTGGAAACTTGCAACTAATTGAATTTGCCCCATTGAATTTAATATTTCAAATATTTAAAAACAACAATACAACCAGCAACTAAAACATAGTATCAGAATATCCCCTGAAGCGCAGCAGTCGCTCCTACCATCTGCCTGTCTTGTATTCAGTGTACTAATAACAGACCATCGTAGTATATGGATTTGTAATTGCGTTTTTTATCATCCGTCTGCAGAGTAACAGAACATTGATTGGTTTCTAGGGCAACCTGACGTCATTAGAAGATGTAACGGTCATTTGCTGTCTTCCCGATACTCTGTAAGAGTGTTTTTGGAATAATAAAACAACATACATATCCTTAAAAAAAAAAAATTATACATATCACTTAAAAGTCACTGTTTGGCCAAAAGGAGAGAACTTAACTTAAGGAGAATTTAAGGAACCGGTAACGAACGGTTCTGAGATGTATTTGCATTTAGGTAAGAAAAGTATTTATATTTTATTTTATGAAAGAAAGTTTTAAGAAAGTGTTGGGGAAGAGCAGACATGTCTGTAAGATGCTACATGTTTTTGAATATCGCAGATTTTTCAGTCAATGTGACCTCTACACATGGGACATAGGGTTCCGGCTTGATTATCGCTAGGGAGGTATTTAAACTCAATTTTACTCATATACCCATCATCCTGAAAAAGACCTATGTTGGGGTGAAACGCGTTGGGAGATTTGAATGCCATCTGAATTACACAGTTACCTCAGCCTTTATGAATGTAAGAATTCAGCCGTGACTGCAGACACCCCTGTACCCCCATCTGTCTGTTATTAGACAGGCAGACAGTGTGATTGACGCACTTCAAGGGGATACTTTAATACAGTGTTTTAATTGCATGTTACCTAAGTGAGTGCAACGTTTGAAGAAGTTTTGTTTAGCTAAATACACTAACAGCGCTCTTGTCCTTTCTTCCTGGTCTCTGAGGTGATTCCAGAGAAATATATCCACTTCCTCACAAGACATATAAGGAAGTTGTCTGTCTTGTAAGGAAGCAGCAGCTGAATCATCCTGAATAGAAGTGACAGTGTCTTACAGTGCTCTCTAATAACGTATCTTCTGTACATAAACCACGTAAGGACGGGAAGAGAAGGAAGAATTCACCTTCTGTACAAGTGGATATCGAATAAACATACAGGACGACCTCTGAGCTGAAGGACTAAAACTGATCACATTTGTGGCTAAAACATGTAATTATGCAATTAACACATCTACAAAACGTAAATGTAAATAACAGTTTTGTGGTGCGTTTTGGGTTGTGAGCGCGACAGTCCCCAGTCTTTTCTGGGTAGTATTGTAGATTATATTATATTGGATCTGGAGTGGTTTTATTTGGCGTCCCAGGAACGGGCAGCACTCACTCTAAAAGGCGCTTTAAATAAGTTGTATATTTTTAAATTTAGAGACTATGTAGCATAAATGTGTACACATTAGGCAGTGTTTAATATAAACTAAAAATGACAGAGTGTTTAGTACAAATTGACACCAATTATGAAGTATTTAGTATAAATGTACACAAATACTATTTTCTTTAAATATACAAAACTTATGGAGTATTTGTAAACTAGTTATAGACTTTATGAGATGCTCTGGAAACATTACATGGTACATGATCAGAAAACGTTTGAGACATGATCTCTATACAGAGCAGGTGGTTTGTATCATTACTATACAGGGCTAGGCTATACCAACCTCTGGTCACATAAACACTCTGATGCGGGTTACCGGCTGCAATAAATCCATACTCCAGCAGGAGGCGCTGGTTATCGTGATGTCCATAACATATAAACACTTGGTCGTATTTCTTGTACTGGACCTTAGTCCTTATCTCATAACACCGCCGCTCCTGGCTGAATGCAGCCTCCACCTTGCACGGAGAGACGAGACAATATATCAGCTATGCACGCCCAGTATAAAGTACATGGCTATATAGTACATTATATGGGTATGCCCGCACACTATACGGTACACTATGTATGTCTACTATTAAGTGCATGGCTATACATCCACTGTACAGTACTCTACAAAAATGCTGACTATATAGTAGATTAAAAGACTATGCACACACACACACTAAAGAGCGGCAGACCTGCACACTACAAGCGCCAGGGGCTGGGGGGTAGGGCAGCATCTTGCCCCCGGGCTAAAATTTGCCAGCCCTCCCCTGACAAGTGGCTTCCAATGACTAATTCTGATCTAGAGTAACACAGATTCCCCTTGGTTACAAACCATTTATGTGGATTTTTTGGTATATTTTTTTGTCTTTTTGGATTACAGTGAACAAAGAACAAGAATAAAGGATTTTTTCATCTAAATGGTGGTCTAGGGTTTAGGGGAGTGTTTCATTCAATTAAACTTTATTTTACACGTTACACTTGAATCATTGGGCTGGAAAATGTACCACTTCATGGGTCCCAATACTCTTAAATATATACATATAGATGATATATAGATCCTTTCTATAGGCACATTGTTGTTGACTATCAGAACCAGGACTAAAACTAGTCTCCCTTGCCTAAAAATATAGCTTAATACATTGCATACGGTGCATTATTCTAAGGTCTCAAAGTTTGTCAACAACAAACCGCATAAAATAATGCAAACTGCAGCTTAGTAAATCCCTGCCACGGACTCTTGAAGGACACACATGACATTGCATGTACAAATGTGTTTCCCAAAGCATATTGACAGTCCCTGCAATACATCTTCCTGCCAGCAGATGGCCTTTTTTTCTTCTCCTGCAAGCGGCTGACAGTTACCTCCACTGGAACCACAAATTCTGCTGACTCATTTATTTAATACGAATTGTTTTCATTGTTTTGGTTAACACCTACATCTGTCAGTTGGTGTAAACTGCAGTTCTCACCCCATATATTTATAGTGATTAAACAGGAAACCATGTGGTTAGCCATAGTATTACAAGTACAACTTATCAACGGTTTGACGTTTAACATAAACGTTACACATGGAGATTTCAACTGCGGAGACTTAGCGATGGCGGCAGAATTGCCTGGCGTTAGAAGATAATCTGACGCTTCCTACATCTGTACCTTACTCACCAGGTTGGTCAACTAATGGCTTAACATGCAGAAATATTCTGCTTTGCATTTGTAAAGAAATAAAACGTTTGCCAATGGCACGTTCTATGTGAGGTACCAGCCGGGAATTTAGGAACCTATTCCCGGAATCTAAGCCATGGAAAGAGAAAATGATATTACCTGTACTCCTGGACTGTGATTCAGCAGATCTAAGTATGGGGCCAGAGCGTACACATCCTGCTCAGCAGAGAAACAGTCCCTCTGTGCATGTTTCATATACACTGTCCTGGTATTCACCGTGCACCAGGCCCAGCGCACGGCATCATAATGCAAAACGTTCTCTGTGCTCTCTGAAAATAGGGACTGTAGTGAACTGAAAAACGGTAAAGCTGAAGAGTAGAGTTCACGCACAGCTCTCTGCTGCTCTTTGGCTCTCTCTTTAATAGGTTCAGGCAGATAGTTCACTAGTTCTGGCTCCCAGTACACAGGACAGTCGTAGGCAGTGGGTAATACATCTAGATACGGCTTCCACGGCGACTGATCTCCAGCGTACCTCTCGGTGATTAGGAAGGTGCACAGCGCCAGCAGAGGGGAGATCGGGGGACGCCACCTAGTTATGGAAGCAAAGGATTCTGTATCATTCATAATTCTGATTAACACACATCACCCAAACTCACATGAAAATAATCATTAACATAATTTGCATTTAATGTTTTCTGTTTAATGTTATCCAAATGTTTACAGCCTGGCCTGCGTCATTGTTGCTATTGCTACCCACGGTTAAGTTCAGTTTACAACTAAAAGCTCTTCACAGATAAACTAAACAATAAACAGTATTCCTTTTTTATTTCTTTAAAGAAATAATCGTCAATCTATTTTTTAACCTAATTTTATACAACACCTAAGGCTGGATCACTTATAAATAACTTATTGCAATAATATATTTAAATTATTAGCACAGTGTGCCAATTTATATCATTGCAAATCTACTGATTCTTGATACTGTGTATAAGAAATGTACTTATTTTATTATATTGTGTTATATTTCTGTACAGGAAATGCATTCATTTCTGAGGTATTGATTTGTAACTGCTGAAATAGGATGTCATGATTGGATTTGTATAACTTTTCTAAAGCAAGTCCCTCATGTTAATTAGACCTTTTCATCTCAGTGGCCAACACGTCTGTTTAGCCTGTATACACAGCGGGGTGGGGCTGCCTCTCTGTCTGTGCAGCTTTTCATTGTGCAGCGCAGATCCCGTCTGAATAATGCAACTGGCAAGTTTTAGGATATAACAGATTAGTGTAAATTGTGTTAGCACAGTGGCTGAGCGGTTAGCACTTCTGCCTTACAGCACTGGGGTCATGAGTTAAATTCCCGACCATGGCCTTATCTGTGAAGAGTTTGTATGTTCTCCCCGTGTTTGCGTGGGTTTCCTCCCACACTCCAAAAACATACTGGTAGGTTAATTGGCTGCTATCAAATTGACCCTAGTCTGTGTGTGTGTGTGTGTATTAGGGAATTTAGACTGTAAGCTCCAATGGGGCAGGGACTGATGTGAGTTCTCTGTATAGTGCTGCGTAATTAGTGGCGCTATATAAATAGCTGATGATGATGATGATGCGATATCTGGAAGAACCAGGAATTAAGTAAGACAATACTCACCCTTTAATATATTTACCAAGATAACTTAAGAGAACAATGCCGGTGGTGAGCAGACAAGATTCCGGTAAGGAGATGATCAGCTCTCCAGGCTAGAAAGAGAAATAGATTTAGGGTAAGATTACTTAGGCCTCATGCACGGGCTGCTTTCCCCTGAGACTAAGCTCTGTTCCTGAATATTGACCCGAGAGGAAAACGTGTCAGATAGAGCTTGCAAAAATAATCATTGATCTCTAAGCAAACTGCAAGGGCAATAATTGGCTACATTCAGGGCAACACAGGGTGAACGTAGGACAATGCATAGAATTCAAGAAATAATGTAATTCGTGTTTGCATTATATGTATTACAAAACATCATTACATAAACTTTAATGAGTCAGTAACAGAATAAATCAGGCGATTGTTTACTTATTAGTTATGTATGAACGAAGCAGTTACAAAACACCTATGAATCGAAGTTAATATGAACAAGATAAGATGGTTCCTTTGGTCAATATCACCCTGTGTATTGGCCCAAATTGATTATTCTCTGTACAATCAAATTTTGGGCTTATAATTTCGGGAAGGGGTGATAATATAGTTGGGAGATGATCGCAAAAGCAATAGACAATGGTCATCTGCTAACGAGGGTCCACCGAATATCACGATCATGGCGCTCAGCCTGACATCCAAGATTTTGGCCACACCTTTCCTGTGTGTGATCATACTGATCCCCTGGGGCCAGTAACACTGGATATCAAAGACTCTTCCAATCACCCCCTTGTGATTGCAGCATGCAGTACTGAAAGGACGCTGGTGTGCCCCCGCTGCAACCAATCGCAGAGGAAACCGGTATTCGGTATTGAGTCATCGAAACCAATGACTGCTTTTTTTAGCGTTTAACTGTCCCTAAATAGAGGAAGGGGACAATATTCTATGCAGATGTTTAACTTATGTCAAATAGAAATCTACATTACGCTGCTTAGTACCATAAATATACCAGCTACAAACCTGCAACAGTCGTGTGGTCATCAGTCCCCTTCCCGTATCTAAAAGACAATCAAGATTAAAGTGTGCAGAGAGGATGGGACAACTAAAACACATGCAACAGGAGTAATACGCTGCAAAGTAATATATTCAATGTAAAGTCAGTGCTAAAGAAGGACCCCCCCATCTAGCAGAACCGCATAGTAGGAGCCCCCTTTATTTGTAAGCCACCCACCCCCTGCTCAACGCTTAATTCTGCTGCCGGAGGAGAAGTTTGAAATTCACTGTAGAACTATCTTGTTTTAAGAATGCCGATTGGCTGCTGCAACTGTCAAATCAGAGCTCTGAAGACAAGAGGTGTCGGAGAACTTGAATTTCAAACTTGTCCTGATTCCTCTGACCAGAGAGCTGACCATTAAGTAAATGCCAAAAAAGGGAAGTATCTCAGAAATGGCCGGGGGTCTGGACTTCGGACGCCTGCGGATCTACTATTAAGGTTCTAAGCTGAGGAGAAGGACGTATGCTTCAATCCACATTTGACCTTACCCAAAACAATTTAGGACGACACATGATCTGGTCACAAAATGCCCATGAACTAAAAATTATCACTAGGCTAAAAACATCTAGTGGACGTCTGATGGACAGATGG
This sequence comes from Mixophyes fleayi, assembly GCF_038048845.1. Classification (NCBI taxonomy): domain Eukaryota; kingdom Metazoa; phylum Chordata; class Amphibia; order Anura; family Limnodynastidae; genus Mixophyes; species Mixophyes fleayi. Next base: position 359,022,644 of record NC_134403.1, read on the forward strand.
AATATATACAACCAGCTCTTTCCCTCTTTCTTCATTAAAAATTATCTGCTTATCCACCTTAATGTAACCACACGAGGGGAGGAAAAGGGACATTTGCACATCTAGGAAGGTGAAAGACAATTCTTTTCAACTATTAAAGACTGGAGTTTGCAGGATATCACATTCTGAGCAGAAACTCAATTATTTCCAGCTATGGAAAATGTTCCATGAGTCCATTTCTATCATCGTTCTCGCTACCTTCCACTGAAGTGGAATCAACTCATAATGATCATAATCTACACTCCCAATTTCCAAATCACTTGCTCTAGATTTAAAATTACCCCTAAATCCCAAATTTTAAATATTGTTTATTGTTAACCTGGCATTCCACTGCAGCTCTGGTAAAAAGTAAAATATTATCCTCTCTGTTCCATTACAGACAGTTAAAGCTACACCTCAATGTTAAGGACAGTGTTCTGGGATCTGATCCAGGTCAAAAAGTTGAGACTTCAGCCTTTGGAGCTACTGTGACATCACTGCCCATGTGTATGAATCAACCAATCCACACAGAGCATTTCTGCAGAGCAAGTTTACAAAGCTGTCACTCACTCTTTGCTGGCTCAGTTAGAGAAATACCTCTCTTTTAACGTGACAACTGCTGCAGAGATAGGCAAGGAACAAGGTAGACATATTTACTTAATTGTACATACTTTAGGTATATTAGTGACTTCAGTCATAAAGAACCTTTCATATACATTATCGAGCAGTTGTTTTACTTGCTCTTTAAAAATGAGTCTTAAGGGTATATTTATCAAACCTTACATAAAAGAACAGTGGAGGTGTTGCCCATAGCAACCAGATTCTATCATTTATCTAGTACTTTCAAGAAAATGATAGCTAGAATATGATTGGTTGCTATGGGCAACACCTTCACTTTTCATTTTTTGAAGGTTTGATAATTCTACCCCTTTTATAGATTTATAAACAAGTGAAAACTTTACCTGAAAAATGTGCTGGTCTCAGCTGGTTGTCCTGGAAGCCTCTCTCCTTCAGCCATTTCCTCAACTGAATATACTGCCCTTCAAGACTCTTATTCACTAGAGACAACAAGAGAGAATGAGATTCCAACAGCAGTAACCCTCAGATACCTGCACATTCTAACAGATTCTAACAGATTCATACATTGGTGATACAGATGAAGCAGAATTTATTGCAGTGATGGGTGCATCATGGTCAGGGACTAAGTGAAGAATCCATACTACATTGTAACCAGATCTCTCATTAGTTTAGATGAGAACAGATCGGGAAATCTGAATTGCTAACAACATTGATCAGCCAATCACTGCAATCAATTCTGCTTCATCTGTAAATAAAGCACCTAGAAATATGTGGTCTTTAGTCAGGAGACGAACCTGTGCCCAACAGCGGAGGCCATGTTATCACCAACTGCTAACAACCCTTTATCAGCACAGTGAAAAGAAAGCCTCGGGCCCGAATTATATACCTGCAAGACTGGTAACAATATTGGGCAATCCTCCTCATATTGCCCTGTATGGAGCAAACACCCATGTTTTGTCACCCATTGAAACAAGACTAAAGCTGGCCACACACACTGCGGTATCGCAGCGTGTGTAGCCCAAAACGACCCAAATGCAATATAATGATCCTATCGAAAGCGACTGGATCAATATGGTGGAAGATGACCGATATTAGCCTGTATGCTGTCATCTGCCAACCCCACTAACAAGTCACAATGGAAATGGAAATAATCCAACAGCTTGGCTTAAGTGCCGAATAGCCGGATGTTGTTCCCTAAGGCCACCTATGTGTGTGTCCAGACTGAATGATGATGCAGCCACCAGAGGTTCTGATACAGCAGCAGGATGGGGCTATGTGTGGCCCCTTGAGAGGACTTTTCTACCAAAGTGGAGGAATCTGGAAATATTGTTATAATGTTGTTGAAAAGGTCTTTGATAGAACAACTACACATTTGTACACCCCATCCTATTAAAAAGTCTTTACTCCGTTACACTGTTTTGTTCAGCCGGAATAATGTCCTACTTTTGTGATGTTGCAAAAAAATACATTACAAAAAAACAAAACAAAATGACTACATTATGTGTATTCTATAACAGTTACGTTTTACTGCGGTGTTCATAAAACCACGCCCACATTTTCACTGCAAGCAGAAGGGACAGAAGTGGTGGGAATAATGGCGATATAACATTATACAACACGGTGTAGAAAGGTGGAAAATCCTACATATAAGTTAAGGCAACATTTCCATTCCTTATCTTTTACAAAATATCCCTCTACAAGAGCAGAGGTTTGTTACTAACCGGATCATTATAACACAAATGAAGCTATTGGACCATAAATGTGTTAGTGCAAATGTTTTACGCGAGCATTTTTTGGGATTCCAGATGGGACCAATAAGTGGTGGAAACAGTAAAAATTTAATTTTAAAGTCCTGTCTACTACTACCACTGTAGGACCACCAAACATCTAATTACTTTTCTGTTTTTCTGCTAAATAACTGTTCATTCATTCTTATTTATGTCTTAAATAAATCATAAGGAGAAGGGACATCACTGCTGCTTTATTCCATGCGCAGCACTCGTAGTTTTTAAGTACAGTTCGACGTCCGATTACCGGCATCTTCAGGAACATGTAATGGTCAGATCGCTCTGTGGGCGCAAGATGTTCTGCAGACACCGGGCTAAATAGGGAATATCATCAACATGCAAAATCTTCACCCCACGGAACTCATTTAAATACCTGCACGCAGGCTTATAGCATACCTTCAAACATGTCTGCCCCCAGCAGTGGGACAGGGGGCGTGGTCATGTGATTACAGGGACGTGGCTGGCTAGTGCACTGCCCATTAGATACTTCCCTTCCCCCAACATTCCCACCCGCGGTACAAACATGTCCCCAGGCGGGACAGAGCCCTAAAATCAGGACAGTTGGGAAATATGTTAAAGACACCTGCTTTAACTAAAAAATAAAAATAAAAAAAATAAAAAATGCAAAACTGTGCACAGAACATTTCTGAGTTTTATGTGAATATATTGGATTGTTGCATCGCATTATTCAGCATTGTCTTTTTGTTTCTTTGGTTATTTTACAAATGACAGAGAACTATAAAACTACCCATTACAAACCAGAGATCCTGAACCATGAGTGTAAAAAGGGAATCTGCAGATTAAATAAAAAAAAAACACTGCAAACACGCAGTACCTGCAGATATTTCTTTCTTCTTTCTCCGTCGCCCTGTCCGGCCCCGATTAGGTTTCATAATCCCTCTTCAATTTAGACATAGATGGTATTTATTTTTGCACCTCTGATGAGCCTTAAATAAAATGCAGAACAGAGTAACCAGTGGGAAAAGTGTATTACTGCCACAGAACCATTAACGTTCTTTACACAGAACTATTACATTTATTTCCTAGCATATTTTTCTAAGCAGTGGGGTAGCCAAAGTATGCAAAATAATAGATACCTGAAACTTTCTACCCTTGTGAAAGTGAGGTCATCACACAGCTCCAGATTTAGAAAGCCCCCTAATAACTATTACACTGTCCATGCTGGGTCTTCCACAATAACATTAAATGTAAATGAAAATCCTTTAAGAACTATGGTAGATGTTTGAAATGACAGAAGGGGCAGCTTTTTCTTCCTATGCATACCTGCCTTCCTGTCAATAAGAGTCTTGTTGCATAATTCAAATAGCTTATTTTTTCAATACATGGGAAATATTATTAAATACAGAATGAGACAAATATATGTTCCATATAACTTTATTTTAGTAAATATAAATGATGAACATAAGATACTGAAAGATTGCAGCATTTATGTACATATATACTGAATATACTAGCGCTTTATAGATTTTAGACTTTAAAAATAAATGCCAAATGCTGCCCATTCCTGTATATATCTTGGTGATTTAAGATAATTGCACATTTAACCCAAATGTCTCACATTTGCAAGTCACCACAGGAAAGTAAATCAGGAACAAATAAATCTATATTTGTAGCAGATACCTTCTATTTAAGAATTTGCAGTTAACAGCATGCCCATATACATGACTATCACATGCAATAATAACAGCTGAAAATGAACTCAATAAGAGCACATACACTACCTTATGGTATCGCACAGCTCAAGCAACAAACAGTAAATCATAATGCAATGCAGACATTTAGTTTATATAACTGGAATATCCTGATAAGGTACAGATTAAAGGATCTGTCTGGAGTCTTTAATGTACACATGTGGGAGACACATTTTCACTTCCGGGTTCCGGCTCCTGCTTAGCTACATAATTGGTTAGTCTCCAGTGACGTCACTGACCTGCGTGCGCCGTGCTCTACGCCCCTTAATGCAGTTCAGAATGTCTCCAATGCTGCAGGCCGCCATTATCCTGGCGGTTATCTCTTATAGAGTTGCAATTACAATAAAAAAAAAATGACTGCACTGAAATTAAAAGTGTGTTTAGTTTTCTAGATCTGTGTTCAGATATTTCTGGTTTATATTTTTGGTACAGCAGGTAGGCATATATTGTTTTATGGTAGAAAATAACATATTTATTTGCAGGGTTTTAGGTTATTTTTTTTTTTTTCTGTAACATTATGGGCCATACGTTTTTTCTTCAATTAAAACTATATCTGTATCTTTGTGTTTTATAGTGTGGGTGCAGTGCTGCCCGGCTGGGAATTTGGCCAAGAGAAAGAGGGAAAGTGCCAAGGCAAAGGGTCTATTCCTTCTGATTATTATCCCTACCTACTGTAGATTGGTTGCATAGCCAGTGTAGCTAGGATCTGCAGAGCTAATTCAGCCAGTCAACAATGTGAATTCTGGATGTAATTATCAATACATGCTGTTATTCAGTATGTATAGCCAGCTGCACAGTATCTGGGTATGCCGCTTTCAGGATCCGCTCTTAGTTTGTATATCTGAACAAATGTAAAGTAAAGATTTTCTTGTTCATTATTTTGACTGTTGTATTTTTAAGTACAGTTGAGAAGCTATCCTGGATCTCTGCCCTGTGCATACCTGCAATTCCTGGGTCTGAAATAGGAGGGATTTACATATTTATAGGCATGGCCTCCCAAATATGGGACTGGTTTGGGTGAATTGAGGCATACCGCCCCGTAATTCTGTGGAAATTTCGGTAAGTACCCATTGATGTCCAGCCAGATGGAGCCTGGTCTGTGAAAGGAAGGTCAAATCCAGCTCCTCGTCTGGAACTCAGCAGCAATAGATAACTTCTAAGTGCAGTTGCTCACTGGCATTTAAAAGCTATTTTACGTGTCCATTCCATCACAGTCCCTCTATTCTACGTGTCCATTCCATCACAGTCCCTCTATTCCACGTGTCCATTCCATCACAGTCCCTCTATTCCACGTGTTCATTCCACCACAGTCCCTCTATTCCATGTGTCCATTCCATCACAGGCCCTCTATTCCACGTGTCCATTCCATCACAGTCCCTCTATTCCACGTGTTCATTCCACCACAGTCCCTCTATTCCATGTGTCCATTCCATCACAGTCCCTCTATTCTACGTGTCCATTCCATCACAGTCCCTCTATTCTACGTGTCCATTCCATCACAGTCCCTCTATTCCACGTGTCCATTCCATCACAGTCCCTCTATTCCACGTGTTCATTCCACCACAGTCCCTCTATTCCATGTGTCCATTCCATCACAGTCCCTCTATTCTACGTGTCCATTCCATCACAGTCCCTCTATTCTACATGTCCATTCCATCACAGTCCCTCTATTCTACGTGTCCATTCCATCACAGTCCCTCTATTCCACGTGTCCATTCCATCACAGTCCCTCTATTCCACGTGTTCATTCCACCACAGTCCCTCTATTCCATGTGTCCATTCCATCACAGTCCCTCTATTCCATGTGTCCATTCCATCACAGTCCCTCTATTCTACGTGTCCATTCCATCACAGTCCCTCTATTCTACGTGTCCATTCCATCACAGTCCCTCTATTCTACGTGTCCATTCCATCACAGTCCCTCTATTCCACGTGTCCATTCCATCACAGTCCCTCTATTCCACGTGTTCATTCCACCACAGTCCCTCTATTCCATGTGTCCATTCCATCACAGTCCCTCTATTCTACGTGTCCATTCCATCACAGTCCCTCTATTCTACATGTCCATTCCATCACAGTCCCTCTATTCTACATGTCCATTCCATCACAGTCCCTCTATTCTACATGTCCATTCCATCACAGTCCCTCTATTCTACATGTCCACTCCATCACAGTCACTCTATTCCACGTGTCTATTGCATCCCAGTCACTCTATTCTACGTGTCCATTCCATCACAGTCCCTTTATTCCACGTGTCCATTCCATCACAGTCACTCTATTCCACGTGTCCATTCCATCATAGTCCCTCTATTTTACGTGTCCATTCCATCAAGTCACTCTATTCCACGTGTCCATTCGTAATAATGCTGGCACAGTCCCTCTATTCTACGTGTCCACTCCATCACAGTCACTCTATTCCACGTGTCCATTCAATCACAGTCCCTCTATTCTACATGTCCATTCCACCACAGTCACTCTATTCTACATGTCCATTCCATCACAGTCCCTCTATTCTACATGTCCACTCCATCACAGTCACTCTATTCCACGTGTCTATTGCATCCCAGTCACTCTATTCTACGTGTCCATTCCATCACAGTCCCTTTATTCTACATGTCCACTCTATCACAGTCACTCTATTCCACGTGTCCACTCGATCACAGTCACTCTATTCTACATGTCCATTCCACCACAGTCACTCTATTCTACATGTCCATTCCATCACAGTCCCTCTATTCTACATGTCCACTCCATCACAGTCACTCTATTCCACGTGTCTATTGCATCCCAGTCACTCTATTCTACGTGTCCATTCCATCACAGTCCCTTTATTCTACATGTCCACTCCATCACAGTCACTCTGTTCCACGTGTCTATTGCATCCCAGTCACTCTATTCTACGTGTCCATTCCATCACAGTCCCCTTATTCCACGTGTCCATTCCATCACAGTCACTCTATTCCATGTGTCCATTCCATCACAGTCCCTCTATTCTACGTGTCCACTCCATCACAGTCACTCTATTCCACGTATCCATTCAATCACAGTCCCTCTATTCTACAGGTCCACTCCATCACAGTCACTCTATTCCACGTGTCTATTGCATCCCAGTCACTATTCTACATGTCCATTCCATCACAGTCACTCTATTCTACGTGTCCATCACATCACAGTCCATCTATGCCACGTGTCCATCACATCACAGGCACTCTATTCTACGTGTCCATCACATCACAATCAATCTATTCTACGTGTCCACTCTATCACAGTCACGCTATTCCACATGTCCATTCCATCACAGTCCCTCTATTCCACGTGTCCATTCAATCACAGTCCCTCTATTCCACGTGTCCACTCGATCACAGTCACTCTATTCCACGTGTCTATTGCATCCCAGTCACTCTATTCTACGTGTCCATTCCATCAGTCACTCTATTCTACGTGTCCATTCCATCACAGTCCCTTTATTCCACGTGTCCATTCCATCACAGTCCCTCTATTCTACTTGTCCATTCCATCAAGTCACTCTATTCCACGTGTCCATTCGTAATAATGCTGGCACAGTCCCTCTATTCTACGTGTCCATTCCATCACAGTCACTCTATTCCACGTGTCCATTCCATTACAGTCACTCTATTCTACGTGTCCATTCAATCACAAGGCCATGGTGATAAGGCCATGGTCGGGAATTGAACCCATGACCCCAGTGCTGTAAGGCAGAAGTGCTAACCACTTAGCCACCGTGCTGCCCACTATATAGTTATAAGGCGTCACAGATTCCGTAGTACCGCACAGTCATGTTACAGATAGGACAGACATCAGTACAATAACTAGTATGACAAATATAGATCATAACAGTGACCAGAATACAATGAAGCAAAATAACATATCCATGAATGGTCCCCATAACATCAATAGCATCAAATCGTGGAGGATTCAGCTTAAGACTTGCCAACAAGTTCGTACGAGGGAGACTGACATGAGGAGGAGAGGACCCTGCCCACGAGAGCTTACATTCTAATCTGTTATTGGGGGTTACAGAGGATTACAAAAAGATGAACGCACTTGGATTCCAATTCCCCATGAATTACAAGAAGATCCCATTGGATTGTAAATCAAGACGATTCTTTTATTAAAAGATTTGCATTGGGGGTGTCTTTATTTTAATAAAAGTTGAATCAAAAATTGTTCTATGTTTTGTTTCCATACTTCCATAGTATTTTAGTGCAAGGTAATGGGGCTTTAGGGACCCCTTACCATTATACTGGGACCACTGAGGTGACAGTTACTACTCCAGGGGTATTTCTAATAACTGGAGTTCCCTCATCCATGGGGAACCTGGAATGTAATATTTGCTGCAATATCAGCAGAGTGAAAGATTCATTCCTGAAACTACAGGACACTAGAGACATATTTTACTGGAACAGGAAAATATTTTAAGCAGTTCTGTTTCTTACCACTAGATGGCAGGAGCATTACACACTTATAGGAAGGAGGAATAAGTCTGGTTACACAGGAGAGGGTGCATTTATTTGCTGTGTATTTGGGAGTGGTGTCTAGCCCCGGCCTTGTTATTGGGAGGAGCTATAAGACCATATACACAGCTATCTGCAGTAACAGGGCCCAGAAGAAGTGTCAGATCCTGCAGAGTCTCCCCAGGTCTTGTGCTGCACACAGTGACTGGTACCATGGCTGGAGTACGGGTGGCAGTAGTCACAGGGGGCAACAAAGGGGTCGGTCTGGCTGTAGTAAGAGCCATGTGCAAGCAGTTCCAGGGAGACGTGTATCTGACAGCCAGGGACCCCAAGCTGGGGGAGGAAGCTATCAAGGGACTAAAGGATGAAGGTCTGTCCCCTCTCTTCCATCAGCTGGACATCAATGACCTGTGCAGTATCCAGGCTCTGCGGGACTTCCTGAAAAAGAAGTATGGGGGGCTGGACGTCCTCATTAATAATGCTGGCATTGCATTTAAAGGTATGTCCTCCTAGGGTCTGACTCCTTCACCCAGTCCCTACATTGCTTTATGTGTTACTGGGCTGTCACTACACTGTGCTCTGTGTTACTGGGCTGTGCCTATTAATTTAATTTAATATACAATATATTTTGCAATGCATTTAGTGTCATCCAATGATTAGATTATTGCTAGTATTTTGAAGTCTATCATTATTTGTTAACACGCCCCAAAAAAAATAAATTTTTTAACAATAAATAAAATCAAAGACGTGTAAAGTTATGCTGTGATACCAGATGATGACAGGTTGGTGACGAACTGCTGTTGCCAACAATAAGTGGAAGACATTTGCATTTTTGACATGAAATATAAGATAACAATTAACCATTCTGGTAAATTTGCTGCACTTCTGCCTTATATTATACTAACAATCTTTTCTGATTAAAGAAATAATAATGAATTATATTCCTTAAACATAAAATGGAGAAATTGTTATCTGCAGTATTTTGTTCAGCACAACAATTGAAACTTACATTTTATTTTTTGGAATAAATTCCCCAATACATGCTAAAGCGGCAGCTGTAATCCCTATTAGTCCAAAAAAAAACTGAAGGGCAAATATACCTGATGAGTATAAGAGGCCCAGACGAGCAGTGTCGGGCATGGAGGATTGGTGAGGTTTCCCCTGCCAGCTATAGGCCTTACCTTTACCTCATACTTGCCAACTTTTGGCAAGTGTATTGCGGGAGAGGGGCGTGATTAGAGGGCGGGAGGGGCGCGGCCAAATGTGTCATTTTGGCCCCGCCCGCGCGACGGACATGCCGTTTTGTCGTGGGGGTCAGGGCCAAAATGGCACGATTCACCGCAAATCGCGTCATTTAGGGTAGGCAAGTTTAGGATGCAGGAGACTTGCCTGCTCTCCCGGGAGTCTGTGATAATGACCCAAATTTCGGGAGTCTCCCGGACATTCCGGGAGAGTTGGCAAGTATGCTTTACCTTGCTGGTAATATGGGAGAAGGAGGAGGGACAGTACCCCTCCCCCCTGGGGGCTACATAAGGTGAAACACCTGGGTGCTTCTACCAGTTACCCTGCAGTGTGGAGCGAGATATCACCCAATGTAACAGGATATTAAAGTGTAAGATAACAAATGTTTATCCAATTTTATTTTAATATATAAACAGGCCTTCAGTAACCATCATGGTTTTTCACTGTGCTGCAAAATAGTACGTCACTGTATAATTGCTAGATAGCGGACAGGAATATGGATGAATTTTCCAAAAACCTGCCGTAGTTTGACTTTGTAGTCTGCAGGGTATTCACACACCCTTGGTACAGAGCGTATGTGTACAAGCTCTGGCATTTCCATGTCTAGAAAAAAGAACTTAATTAATGTAGAAAACATTTACTTGTGTGAGGATACTGGGGTAATATTTAGCTTTGTTCGGTCAGCCTTATGCGTCACTCCTGGTCTTTCCGGTCCCTCGAAGTGGGTTAAATAAATCTGCTATGCAAATAGTTTTATTATATATCACAGTACTCAAAATAACAGCAGTATGTCAGCATCAATACCAGAGGTGCTGAGCCACTCCCTCCTGCCCCGTACGCGTGGTTATTGACGGCAGCCTCTCCACCCCTCAGATTGCCACCTCTCTCTCCTGCCTCCGAGACTTTTCCTGCACTCCTCCAACACTCAGTTGTTCACCAAAGTCTACCAGACGCTGCCTAACCCCTCCCAACCATCCCCTTCGTTCTCCCCCCTCTGTGTCTTCCCATCATCCCACCATCCCCTCTGTCAGGGCACCGATCCCCGCACTCTCCCCACTGTGCAGGGACGGTCACTTCTTTCCAGGCCTATCCCAGGAACTTCTGCGCATGTGTGCCCTGTTCTCGGTGGCTGTCGGTGACATCACTGACCGCCACATCTCTTATTGGGAGCTATATAAGGAGGACTCTGGCACCATTATGGTGACAGAGTATTAGTCCACCCTCGATCCAACACTTCTACCCATTCCAGTTTATGAGTTCTGCTTTCCCACTCCTGCTCCAGTTGGCTTGACTTCCCTGTTGTGACCTTGGCTTCTCCTTTTTAGATGCTAATTTTGTCTATGCTTCCTGACCGGCTCTGCCCTTTGGCTTCCCTGACCACTCTCTGCATTCTGATTCGTTGCTGGATACCAGCAGGACTTGACATAGGATTGTCTGACCACGCTTCTTTCACCCTCTGTTTCTGCAGTGACTGACTTAGAGATCCGCAACATGTATGTCCCACGCAGCAAAGCCCATACCTCCTATCTGGGGTCTCTGGTGTTGACCGTGGGGTGTTAGACTTTGCGGCTCTTTGTTCAGGCTCCATCCACAATTTCCTCTTGGTTTCATGACTCTCACTAGCCGGGTCCTCCTTCATCTTGTTGCCTCCCTCCCACCTTTTCCCTAATTGCTTCCTACCCCTCCCTTGTCACCTTCGGCTACACTTGTCACCCTTGTAATTACCAGCAATTGTCCTTTGTAATATAACTTAATTTATGTTGCCCTTCTTGTATAACTACTATTATTACCCACGCGTTTCTGTTCTTCTTATGCTGTGTACACTGCAGAACTTTGTGGCGCCCTACAAATAAATACTAATAATATTAATGTCACACAGTAAATGTACGGTATATAAAGTGCTCATAGTAGCTTGTGTTTTGAATATGTGCTCAATGTAAGGTATTAATTTTCCATATCAAGAGTAGAATACAAAGTACAGGGTACGAAGGTTCGAATCAGAATCTAACATAAGTATAACGATGAGCTAGAGGGCATATAAATACGTGATTATACCGTGGTGGTAGCCAGATAATTATATATCCACTCTGATTCACTGGTGGGATAGCTGTAAGGAGTAGATGTCTGGGCATTTTCCAAATGTGTTCTTTTAGAAATCTGATTTGTACACACACCGTCATACCAACCTGTCTGCATAATAACCTGTAATTCTTGTATAATGAAAGTATATGTTATATTATAATTATAACATTTACCTGTTGCATAACATACCTTATTTGGCACAAAATAAAAGGACGCCAGCCAGGACCAAACATCCATCCATGTGTGAGATGCTTAAATGCCACCCACCCCCCAACCTAGCACCAGAAGTTGGTGGCAGGTGGGCATTTTCCCCCTGGGCCAGTCTTTCCTTGTCGTCCGGTAGATTCAAGGGGTACTTAATTCTGTTAAATATTACTCAGAACACCATTACATTTATTAGTAAAGAATAAACCACTGGGACCACTGATTTCTGTTATTCCGTAACGCCATGCCACGTCGCCAGGGACAACAATATCTTGCATAAGAAATCCCAGATTCTACTGGAAGGATTTAGTTGTACAATTCTGGTTATACGTGCTGCGGGTTTGGGCAGTTTGCCCTATGTCAGTGCTTGTGTGGCCTTAGTGATACCTGATCATTATAATCAATAGGGTCTTTATTAACCTGTTGATAATGCTGTGGGATGATGACCACCCATCTCCTGATCAAATTAATTGGTCTCATTTTCTCTAGAAATGATCCGGATATTTGGCCTGGGCACCAAACGGCCATTCACACGTGTGACCGTATTGAACGCTCTTGGGCTTTGATTTTATAAACGGACTAAAATATCTCTATATACGATGACATGATGTTGGGAAAATTCTGCAGTGTGTACACACTCACAACCAGCAGTGTAGACAGATCTCCATAGAGTTTACATAGAGTCCCGATCTTTTAAGCAGATGAAGAGCACAGAGCTGAAGGTAAATCGCGTGTAGTTTGTACACATGCATCGGCGTGCTGATCGGGACTTTCAGTCGTTGGTAAATCGTTATTATTATTATCTTTTATTTATTAGGTGCCACAGGGTTTCCGCAGCACTGTACACAATACAAACAATGGACAATACAGGGGAAAACAGTACAGAACAATAAACGAGTAATACCATGATAACAATAGTAATAATTGTTATTGATATTGCATTGGGAGAAACTCTCTGTAGTGTGTATCCAGCCTTACATTAAGTGTTTCCGATTGACACTATCCTTAGATATCGCTCTACACATCATACAACTTACCCACTATACATAACCTGCTATGGAAATGCCTCTTTGCACAATTAAATCATACAAATCAAGTGTACATTGCAGATACCTGTACGTTTCAAGGTATAGACAGACTTACTTTGCCTCCTCTGAGCGGACCTGAGACGTAAACTATTTTTAACAATGATGAACCAAGTACAATAAAATTGCAGGAACATAAGTATATACTTATGTTCCTGCATATTTTACTACATCTGCAAGTGAACGAGTGGTAACAATTATAGCCTGAATGACCGTCTTCTGTTTGAACCAGAAAAAATGAATGGCCTTTTATTATATAATGCTTATTTCTATCAATAAAGCTGAAATATACCTGTCTCTCAAATATGTAAAAGTTAGTTAAGCAATTTGCTTGATGGGTTATGTTCTAATAAAATCCTATTTTTCCAGTTGCTGACACGACGCCGTTTGGTACCCAGGCTGAAGTAACGCTGAGAACCAACTACTTTGGCACTCGAGACATTTGCAATGAGCTACTTCCTCTAATTAAACTGAATGGTAAGCTTACCGCTGACGGTTTAATGACATAAATTCCTCTTGTTGTGTGAAAAAAGGTCAATAAATAAACATACAATATTGCACAATAGATAAAGAGGTCACTTAGGGGTCTGTGGCAGAAAATTATTTTAATAATTAATTGCACAATAAAGACCTTCTTTTGCTACAGAGCTTACGGTCTAAAGGTTAAACTAATCCCTGCAAAATATGGTGTGATATTCTGATGTAGAAGTTAAACTGTAGTGGCTTTACCCATAACGGAATAATATATAGCCTTCTATGTAACATAGGGCCCGGCAGCGAAGGGGCTCCAGACCCGGAATAAACATGATCCTGTAGGGATTTATTAAGGAGCGCTCCCAGTTAAACGTTAAGGTTTAACTTTGCTGCTTCTCTCCCTTTAAAGGGGCCCCAAGAACTGCACTGAGACACTATTTTACGTCGGTATACACAAAACCTGGTTAATGTGCTCTCGGGAATACACAGAACCTGGTTAATGTGCTCTCGGAATACACAGAACCTGGTTAATGTGCTCTCGGAATACACAGAACCTGGTTAATGTGCTCTCGGGAATACACAGAACCTGGTTAATGTGCTCTCGGGAATACACAGAACCTGGTTAATGTGCTCTCGGGAATACACAGAATCTGGTTAATGTGCTCTCGGGAATACACAGAATCTGGTTAATGTGCTCTCGGGAATACACAGAATCTGGTTAATGTGCTCTCGGGAATACACAGAACCTGGTTAATGTGCTCTCGGGAATACACAGAACCTGGTTAATGTGCTCTCGGAATACACAGAACCTGGTTAATGTGCTCTCGGGAATACACAGAACCTGGTTAATGTGCTCTCGGAATACACAGAACCTGGTTAATGTGCTCTCGGGAATACACAGAACCTGGTTAATGTGCTCTCGGGAATACACAGAACCTGGTTAATGTGCTCTCGGGAATACACAGAACCTGGTTAATGTGCTCTCGGGAATACACAGAACCTGGTTAATGTGCTCTCGGGAATACACAGAACCTGGTTAATGTGCTCTCGGGAATACACAGAACCTGGTTAATGTGCTCTCGGGAATACACAGAACCTGGTTAATGTGCTCTCGGGAATACACAGAACCTGGTTAATGTGCTCTCGGGAATACACAGAACCTGGTTAATGTGCTCTCGGGAATACACAGAACCTGGTTAATGTGCTCTCGGGAATACACAGAACCTGGTTAATGTGCTCTCGGGAATACACAGAACCTGGTTAATGTGCTCTCGGGAATACACAGAACCTGGTTAATGTGCTCTCGGGAATACACAGAACCTGGTTAATGTGCTCTCGGGAATACCCAGAACCTGGTTAATGTGCTCTCGGGAATACCCAGAACCTGGTTAATGTGCTCTCGGGAATACCCAGAACCTGGTTAATGTGCTCTCGGGAATACCCAGAACCTGGTTAATGTGCTCTCGGGAATACACAGAACCTGGTTAATGTGCTCTCGGGAATACACAGAACCTGGTTAATGTGCTCTCGGGAATACACAGAACCTGGTTAATGTGCTCTCGGGAATACACAGAACCTGGTTAATGTGCTCTCGGGAATACACAGAACCTGGTTAATGTGCTCTCGGGAATACACAGAACCTGGTTAATGTGCTCTCGGGAATACACAGAACCTGGTTAATGTGCTCTCGGGAATAAACAGAACCTGGTTAATGTGCTCTCGGGAATAAACAGAACCTGGTTAATGTGCTCTCGGGAATAAACAGAACCTGGTTAATGTGCTCTCGGAACACACAGAACCTGGTTAATGTGCTCTCGGAACACACAGAACCTGGTTAATGTGCTCTCGGAACACACAGAACCTCTGTTCTTCATTCACTAATGAGCTTTATTACAATAACTAGAGCAACATTATTTTTTTCTGCTACATTCATTCGGGGGAGTGTAAGCATACATATGGTTTATCTTACATTGTTCTATATATCTACAGCAAAATATACTGTATGTAGAGAGGTTATTTTTCACAGAGTATCAGTTGTTTTTATTAATATAAAAAAGTTGCTGTATTATGTTGTTAGGCCATAGTAAAATTCTATATGCAAAATATACTCCTATAGAACAGCGCCTCCAGTGGTCACTGTTTTGTTTGTTTTTTGTTTAATGGTGTTTGCTTTGGTTTCCATTAAGAGATAGTTAACCAGTTAGGACAACAGGCTGTCCAAACTGGATTTATTTTCAGTAGAGAAGTTGCATTAAAGGGGTATATGATCGCTATATATCAATAATGGCCCATGCATTAATTTTTCTCACACACTGCTCGATACCTGGTCTTCCCATCGGATACAAGGTCACCTTGTGCAGTCGTAAGAAAAGAGCTTTAATTTCTTGCTACGGGCGAGTTGTTTAACATTATTAACCTTTTATTATCGAACACCAACATAATATTCATGAGGCCTGCCCTATATTCATGAGGCCTGCCCTATATTCATGAGATACTGGTTCCTAGACAATGGATAGGACATATATAATAATATTTCAGCCCACGAAATAACAGCCAGCACTGTGTGTAGGTGACATTTTAACTTTAAGACAAATTGGACTTTATAGGGTTTTTCTGTCATGTAACTATTCGTAGTTGACTCCATGTGTTGTGTTCTTGTAGGGAGAGTCGTCAACGTATCCAGTATGGTCAGCCACAGTTCTCTTGCAAGGTGCAGCCCTGAGTTTCAGCAAAAGTTCCGCAGTGACACCATCACAGAGGAAGAGCTGGCGGCACTCATGGAGAAGTTTGTAGAAGATGCCAAGAAAGGAGTCCACCAAGAACAAGGCTGGCCAAACACTGCTTACGGGGTGTCCAAAATTGGAGTAACGGTGTTATCCAGGATCCAAGCTCGGCAGTTAAAGGAGACCAGGAAAGAAGAGGGCATTATCCTCAATGCCTGCTGCCCGGGGTGGGTGAGGACGGATATGGCTGGTCCCAACGCTACCAAGTCTCCAGATGAAGGTGCTGTGACTCCAGTATATCTCGCTCTCCTCCCAGCATCGGTGGATTCTCCTTACGGGGAGCTGGTCAGTGAAAAGAAAGTTCTGCCATGGTAGAAGCGAATGTTCTTGTGAAATCCCAACCTGCCCATACCGTTATGTCAATCTTCAGCCTTAATGTAAAGTAGCACTTATTGGTCTATTGAATTAACATGTTTCATATGTCATTTTCCGGTGCAAATAAAGAATTACTTTAATTAAAGAGTGAGCATTTTTCTTTTTTGAATAAATATGTTGCCATACCTGGATCAGACCTGGAACATGGTCAGGTGCTTAAAACATTATAATGGACCTTTAAAGGGTACCTCTTGCTGGCACACAACAGAGACAGCTATTTTGTGGACTGAACCTATATTCCTAACAATTCAGTAGGAACTAATGACATCAACGAGACATGAGGATGTTTTCTTGCTTCGGGTCTCGGTGGTGTCATTGGTTTCTAGTGAATTGATTACCTGTATTTTATTGAATATTGGTTCAGGCCATATATGGCTGCCTCCACTGTGTAAGTGGATATTACACCTTCATCTACCCCTCTTTTTTCCCACCCCTCTCCCCCTCACCACTTTTGGCTTCGCCACCATCTTTACTTTCAAAATAGAATCCATCAGACTGGATACTTCAAACTTTCTCCTCCTGTTCACCTCAAAAATACTTGAGACTCTTCTACATCCACCTTAGCACCTTCCTCTCTGACAGCTCCCTCCTTGAACGTCTCTAATCTGGCTTCCACCTCCTCCACTCCACCGAAACCGACCTGACCAAAGTTTCCAATGATCTACTTGCCAGAAAATCCAGTTGTCATTTCTCCGTAATTATCCTTCTTGAAACCGTGGAACACCCTCTTCAACTGTGCCCCCTTCATGACACTGTGCTCTCCTGGTTCACCTCTGATCTCTCGGTTACTTTACCGCCACCTCCTCCGGCCCCACTTCCTTCTGGGGTCCCTCAAGACTCCTTCCTCAGCTCCCTGCTGTTCTCACTCTACACCTACTCTCTGTGCAAACTAATCGGCTCATTCGTTTTACACTACATAATCTATGCCACCAGCTTCCCAGATAAACTGTGTTCGGTCTTCACCTATAACAGACCCTATTTCCCATAGAGTGCTGCGTGCTCGCTGGTATTCAGTTGCCCCCAGGTTTTGTGTGCAATAGTTCCTAAGCAGAGACAAGGAAGCTGTCAGGTAAGCAATCAAAGGAACCAGTAATATAGACGGCCAGAATAGTCGACTATAATCCAAAAGTCGGGGAAGGTGGCTAACGGAATCATTGGGGGGGTCATTAACTGGGGTCAGGGCAAGTGGCAGACAAAGAATTGTCAGAACAAGCAGGATGAAACATAAGCAGACTTCAAACTGATACAGAGCACAATGACTAAGTGAGTAAATGTTCTAACAGGAAATGAGTGCTTGGTGCAGTCAGCCTGATAAACCAGCAGAGGTCAATCCTAGCAGTGGATCAATCTGCCCTCGCTGGACTGTTGTAACTCAAAGCACCTGAGAAGCACAAGTCAAAAGGATGTCATGACATTCACCAATTTAAACAGCCTGAGTTACATTGGAACACCTGAGTCTGACACTGCTTCTATTCCAGTCTCTGCTGCTCTTGCGTATTCCAGACTGAATGTCACAATGCTTTAGTGCGCTAAATATTGCCAAAACAGCTGATTGTCTTTTATCCTTCCTCACTGTTAACAACACTAAAATCTCCTCACTTCCTCAAGTCCGCTGCCTGGGCATCACCTTTGACTCTCATTTGCTACCCGCATCCAATCCCTCACTTCCATCTCCATGTACATCGCTAGGATTTTTGCCTTACTGTGATGCCACCAAAACTTGAATCCACTCTTTATCTCTCGTCTTGACTATTGCAACCTTCTCCTATCTGGATTCCACTGCTTAAAGGTTCAGGAAGATTGATCTTACTCTCATGCCAATGTGCTTCTGCTAAACGCATTCCCCCTGTGCCAACAAGGCACTAGCTGCCTTGTTTGTACTACCGCAATGTATGACGCTTTAGAACTTTATGGCATCCTAGAAATAAAATCTAATGATAATAGTAAAAATCAGTGTGGCTCAGGTGAGCTCCGTTAGGCATATCTTGAGGACATTTACTAGAGTGAGGCTTCTGAGCAATTTAGAGAAGATCACTTCTGCAATTCAATAGAGTTGACTTGGAAATGTAGGCAAAAAGTATGTTATATCAGGAGAGTAGTACAAGAAAAAAAAGACTCTTCTTTCGTAAGTAAGAAGTGGTAATGATACTGTTTGATGTTTTTTTAATGACTCTCTTCTGTGTATTCAGGCTAAATAAGTGTTGGTCACTCACAGAGGAAAAAGGTCTAATTAGCCTGAGGCTTCCTTTAGAAAAGTTACAAAAAACTAAATTCTTCCAACATGGCATATCTCATTCCCAATACAAAAATACAACATAATGTCAAAAATCAGTACAACTGCAATGATATAAATTGGCACACTGCGCTACTAATTTAAATAAATTTATACAATAAGTTTATTTGTAAGTGATCCAGCCACACGGCCGCTGTGTAATATGAACGCAATGGGTGGGCGGGTAGTTTTAAGTGCACTCATATCATCGCACTACAGCTGAATATGGCAACAGGGACTTGGCTTTTTGACAGCATTTTGATAAGCTGTCTGCTTACCTAGTGCAGGAAGTTGTACTTCTCACTAACCCCTCATGTGGCAGTGTCCCTTGCCTTTGTGGGTTGTTTGTTCCTGGCTTGTTTTTAGTCCAGTCTGTTTTCTGTTGCCCTGACCTCTGCCTGCACTCCGACCACTCTTGCCTATTGCCTGCCGTGACCTCTGCCTGAACTCCGACCACTCTTGCCTGCCCTGACCTCTGCCTGGACTCTGACCACTGTTGCCTACTGCCTGCCGTGACCTCTGCCTGAACTCAGACCACTCTTGCCTACTGCCTGACCTGACCTCTGCCTGGATATTTGAACCCTATTATTGTCTATCTTTGGATGGGATGAGTACCTGCTATAGCGAGGGCTGGTTATTGGCAGCACGGTGGGTCAGTGGTTAGTACTTCTGCCTTACAGCACTGGGGTCATGAGTTCAATTCCCGACCATGGCCTTATCTGTGCGGAGTTTGTATGTTCTCCCCGTGTTTGCGTGGGTTTCCTCCGGGTGCTCCGGTTTCCTCCCACACTTCAAAAACATACTGGTAGGTTAATTGGCTGCTATTAAAATTGACCCTAGTCTCTCTGTCTGTTTGTCTGTGTGTGTATCAGGGAATTTAGACTGTAAGCTTCAATGGTACAGGGACTGATGTGAGTGAGTTCTCTGTACAGCGCTGCGGAATCAGTGGCGCTATATAAATAAATGATGATGATGGTGCTAGCATGGAGTTGCCCTAGTTTCCCCCCTCCCTCCTTCCTCACTCAGAAACGTTATTTTTATATGTAGAAGTAGTATGATTTAGACATTTGTACCTAAAAATGGTCTTTTTTTTCAAACTGGTTTTACTTGTCCTATATTAATCAATGCAAAGACAACAAACTCTCCAACAAGAGCTCTATCTCTCACAATCAGCAATGGCTGCAGGTGGAAGGAGACTGGATACTCCCATATACAAAACAATAAAATTGCAAACCAACCAAGATCATCGTTGCTCTGATTTAGGAGATAAAAAATTACCATAAATACTTTAAAATATATATATATATATATATATATATATATATATATATATATATATATATATATATATAATTCTATAAAAATATCACTATTTAAAAACACATAAGCTTGAATATTAGTCACAAATCACATGGAAAGCAATTATCACAGTCTGACAGAGGCAAAGCTGCTGACTTCAAGGTAGTGATGCTGCATACAATGATCAGTGTTGAGTCCTAATGCCATGTGCCAGAGGATCTGTAAGGATCATTCATTCAGCCTATGCCAATGGCAAACAGCCAGGGAAAGGGCGAACAATGGGCTGCGCTAACTCCTTAACACTTTGTGAAAGGAATCACATTGGGTATACTGCTCTCCTTGATCTGGGAGAACTTCAATCAGGGAAGTATCATCAAAATGACTTTATTTAAGTAAAGAGCTATATTCTATATTACATAAATTGTTAGTTCAACATATTGTTTACATATTAAGCTGACCAACTTTCACCAAAGTCTTCCCTATATATATATATATATATATATATATATATATATATATACATATATTATTCTGACAGAAGCATTGGAAAATTTGGCAAATGGCAGGTATACAAGTCCCAGGCTGTATGTTTTATATGCTTTTAAACCCCCGGGAGATTGTGTGGGAAGGAGCTTCCCTAAGAGTTTGTTCAGTTTTAGGAAAAAGCTAGTAAGGATGCCTGGGGTATAAATGGAGAGCGAAGGATGGGCTCCATTTACAAAGCCCAATTCGGGTCTTTTACAGCAGGCAGATTGGTGTTGCATCTGTAGGTTGTATTTGAAAAGGATTTCAGATAAGTCTCACTCTCTCAGACCTGGGAAGGAGGTTGGATGCCTATTGAGAGACTCTGCATATGATGACCAACTACCTCTGTATTTTGTATGTGTGTAGGACGCAAGGTCCTTCCCAGGAGAGAGAGTGTTGCTGTGTACTATGTGTTTAGTTAGTGCCGGACAATCAAGGTGTTTATTGTGATGTTTTTTGTTGTTTTTACTGCTTTTCTGAGGCCAGGTGTACCAAAGTCTTAGACTTGTGTGACTTCTCTGCTGCTGTACATTACCAACTACCCCAGGAGATGGCACCTGACCCCCTAACCCAGGACTTCTCTGTACACTACCATCTACATTTATATATATATATATATATATATATATATATATATATATACACATATATATATAAATATTGCACCTACGGGTTATTGTGATTACTCCCCGTAAGATACTATACTATAAGGTGTATTTTCTAGATTTTTGACATTCGGGGTACCATCCGAAACACTGAAGAAAGGCTGCCACCTCGTATGGAGGAAGTAGTTATGGTGTACATGGACTATTGATAAGTGACTTACTATCCCGAATTGAGCACCATTATTATTAAAGATTAGTTTACATATATATGTATATATATATATATATATATATATATATATATATATATATATATATATAATATAATATATTACTGTGCAAAAGTGTTAGGCTGGTTGCAGGTGTAGAACGAATGCTGCAAAGTACGAATGATTTCAAAAATAGAGGTGTTAACAGTATATTTTTATCAATTAACCAAATGCAAAGTAAATGAACAGAAGAGAATTCTAAATCGAATCAGTATTTGGTGTTACTACCCTTTGCTTTCAAAATAGCATCAATGTATCAATTCTTCTAGGTCACTTGCACACGGTTTTTGAAGGTGGTCATTCCAAACATCTTGGAGAACTAACCACAGATCTTCTGTGGATGTAGGATTGCTCAGATCCTTCTGTCTCTTCATGTAATCCCAGACAGACTCGATGTTGAGATCAGGGCTCTGTGGGGGCCATATCATCACTTCCAGGACTCCTTGTTCTTCTTTATGATGAAGATAGTTCTTAATGATATTGGCTGTATGTTTGGGGACGTTGTCCTGCTGCCAAATAAAGTTGGAGCCAATCAGACGCCTCCTTGATGGTATTGCATGATGGATAAGTACCTGTCTGTATATCTCAGCATTGAGGACACCATTAATCCTGACCAAATCCCCAACTCCATTTGCTGATATGCAGCCTCAAACTTACAAAGAACCTCCACCACTGTTGCCTGCAGACACTCATTATTGTACAGCTCTCCAGCCCTTCAGTTCAGAACTGAAAAAAAAACCCAGAGAGACCCAAGTACACCCATCTACTGTTCGGAGAAGTCTGGCCAGAAGTGGTCTTCATGGAGAAATTGCAGCCAAAAAAACAACCTTTGACGTAGAAGCAAGGCCAAGCTATGTACGAAAACATAGGGACTAGGGTGCAGAAAAATGGCAGCAGGTGCCCTGGACTGATGAGTCAAAATTTAAAATATTTGTAACAGAAGGCAATTTGTTCATGGTTGATTTAATGTCAAGTCTGGTTGGGCGGAGGGAGGCTTTATTCATTGATTGGTAGATTTCCATATTTCATGTACCTATCCTTTTTCCAAACAGAAAAGCAGAAATTGAGCTTAAGGCACGATCAAGAGCAGTGAAATCTGCGTGAACAGGTAGGAGAGAGCAGGACAGTCTGTCAATGGTCCTGATTCTGCTGGAGCAGTCCTGGGTTTGGATGACTGTCTCGCTCAGTCAGTACTTCGTCAACACTGCAAGCTTCACACTGCTGTGGTCATGAAGGGGATGGGAAGTGGTTGGAGAGTGGCATAGTAATGATGGTGTCTAAAAGGATAGTCATGCCCTTGCATGCTGGTAATGCATGGGCGGAAACCCCCCTCTAGAAATCCTGCATTTGCTCCTGTAACAATAGATAAGGTACCAACAGCTAGGCTGGGTACACACCACAGAATCTTTTTTCTGATGCGATATCATTAATGATTTTACCAACAACTGAAAGTCCCGATCAGTATGCCGATTCATGTGTACACACTATACATGGTTTACATGATTTACCTTCAGATCTGTGCTCTTCATCTGCTGAAAAGATTGGGACTCTGTAAACTCTATGGAGATCTGCCTACACTGCTGGTCCTGAGTGCACACACACTGCAGAATCGGCACGACATTGTTCCATCGTTTATAGAGATTTTTAGTCTGTTCTATAAAATCAAATCAAACGATACAATGTGCTTTGGAATGATAAAACATGATCGTTGGAGCATACACACTAATGCTCTATCGGACCTATAGCCCGTTTATCGTGGAATTAACACAGTAATGTGGAATATTTCACTTAATAACCACTAGATGGTAGGATAACACCATTGGCCTGCAGTAGTTGAAGATGACTATTAATTTCTGTATATTGATTACACAGGTAGCAGTCTGTCCTATAACCTGTTCTCTGGGGATGTGGGATTATCCTACATCTTTCTTTGTTGGGTGGAGCTCTTATAATAAATACCAGGAGCACTTGGCTGTGTCTGATCCTGCAGATTCTCCACAGGTCTTGTGCTGCACACAGTGACTGGCTGGAGTACGCGTGGCAGTAGTCACAGTGAGCAACAAAGGGGTCTGGCTGTAGTAAGAGCCTTGTGCAAGCAGTTCCAGGGAGACGTGTATCAGACAGCCAGGGACCCCAAGCTGGGGGAGGAAGCTATCAAGGGACTAAAGGATGAAGGTCTGTCCCCTCTCTTCCATCAGCTGGACATCAATGACCTGAGCAGTGTCCGGGCTCTGCGGGACTGTCCTTACACTGTGCAGTGTGTTGCTGGGCTGTATGGCAATTAATGTTTTAATATAATACAATATATGATGCAATGCAATTAACTAGTATCTTATTGAAGTTGATTTTAATATTTTATTAACAGTGTATTCAAATCTATTACTTCTATCTATAATTGCTTTTATTTCCCAGGAATTTTAATATTTAATAATAAATAGAGACCAGCAGCAGCAAGACCAATGAACTGGCACTAGTCTGTTGGAAACGGCAGTCTAATAAAGGTCAGACACAGGTGATAACGATCACGGAAGGGCTAGCAAATTTGAGCCCAGGGGGCAAGACTCGACTCAGCAGCCCATTAGGAACATTTTAAAGGAACAATTTGCAGGTAGCCTAGTGATCCAGCCCAAAGTAGCCCAGTATGGGACCAGCCCAGGGGGCAAATGCCCCCCTGACCCTCATAACGATACAGCTCAGATGATGAGGACTGAACCCCCTGCAGGCCAGGAGAAATTGTTCAGGTACAACAGCAGCACCTCTGGTGGCACAGAGGTACTGCAGTCCAAATTCAGAACAGGGAGTACTAACAATATCACAATGTAAAGTCCACTGTATATAAAGTGTTGGTCGTAAGTTCTGTTTTCAATAGGTGAGCAATGTAAAAAATTCATAGTAGATTTGAGGAGTAGAATACAAAGTGCAGGGTACGAAGCTTAGATGCAGAATCTAATCATAATTCTAACAATGAGAGCCAGAGGACATATAAATACATGATTACACTGTGGTGCAAGCCATATAATTATATACAAACTCTGATTTCATGCTGGGATAATTGTAAAGAATAGATGTCTGTGCATTTTTCAAATTAAAATGTGTTGTTTTAGAAACCTGATCAGTAAATGCACTGTCATGCTGACCTGTCTGTAGCATAACCTATAATTGTTGCTGTATAGTGAAAGTATACAGATTATTATTATACCTTAGGCTTCTGAATTACAGGACCCTTTCTCTAGAAAACACACGTTTCCATATGTGTCATTGGCTGTGTAAAACCACTCTCACATTGGTCAAAACAGATCCACTGGGTCCTGACAATGCCCATTTCGCCCATTGTAGCATCCAGATTTTGTATAGGAGTGTGGTGGAACGCAGTATTAATATCACCTCAACCAGTCTGCACCTCGTTTCACACAAACTGTGGACTAGAAAAACATATAACTTTACTAGCCCTCTGGTTCCCCATGTTTGTCAGTCATATTTAAACTTGTACATATTCTATTTGTAAGTCATTAAAATGTCTGTCGGCATGGTTTTCTTATCTTGCAAACTAGTCCATTGTTTAAGCCTAGGTGAAAGGATTATTGTCCACCAGTCCTGTATGAATGTACATCACTCCAGGGGGTCTCTTAACCCTCTGTTAGATCCCTCCAGAAAAAGTTGGATAGTATGATCCCACCTCCACCATGTCTGACCCAGATCTATCAGCCACAAAGATAAGGTATTGAACACTAGATAAAAATTTAAAGATTTTCTATGGAAACTTTGATTATGGGGAAAACCAGGGCACATGGGAGTTATATGGCAGCAATACTTGTATGTATAGTGTAGGAAGATCTACGGGAACTGACTGTAAATACGTCTCTGACAGATGTAACACGTGATCAAATGGTTTGATCGGTACTAAATAATGGCAACATATCTGAATTTGCCAACCAAATTGTTCAAGTCTAAGGATTTAATCTAGTGATATAAATCAGCATAATAAAAAACCAGTGTTGATGTCATAGTGTAAACAGAACAATTATAAAAGCATTTTCCATTGGTTCAAGATTTAGGACAGTTCAGCCGATTGTATCGGATGTCTGATGGTAAGAAGTGGATAAGCATGACACATTTCCTATATCCTGAATCTTAGATATCAATAAAGTGGTTTTAACATTATTATAATAAAGTATTACTTTTGAATATAAAGGACTATGTGCTGGGACTTTATTAAGGTGAACTACTTACAAATGTATGTGTAAGTGTAAATGTATTTAGAAGTGTTCGCTAGTGTCTATTGCGTAATAGGCCCTTCCACGCCGTAGTGTGCTATTCGCATATTTTCACATCAAGCCATTTAAATAGCTGTTTATTAATTTATAACGACTTCATCCAAATATTTGACTCTCACAGACCACCCTTTGATAGTTTTGTGCACTATCACCTAATTATGCTTTCTATCTCAGGATTGTAATGCAGTTCTTCATTAACCTTGGTACCTGTACTTCTCATCATTATATTCTCATTTTCAGTAATTTACCTCAGTAGAATGCTTTCCACACAGTAGGAACACATCTCTGACACACAAGCAAATTACTATAATGGCACCAAATATAAGAAAAAGGAGGTTACCTATACTAGTGATCATTTCTTTTACCCATTACCCTAGACCTGGGAACCATTTTGCAGGGTTCAACTATGAAAACCAAACTGCTACCTTTTCTCCTATTTCATACAGCGAAGAATTATGGTTCTTCCGAAATTTCCATTTTAATTGTAAGATTTCGTCCATCTTCCAGGCAAATTACTTCTTTAGGGTCATTAGTATGATTGGTGATCTATGTGCAACATTTGAAATCAAAGTGGGTGGCTAACGTCTCACACTATCCACCAGTAATAGATGTGAGATAATTTAACACCAACCTATGTTGAACTAACTCCTTTTTGTAAGCCTGTAGCTCCTTACCCATATACTTGAAAGTGTTGTCAAACATCTCTGTGATAATGTCTATTAATTTAGCCAGGTCTTGTATGTACTTAAAATCTAGGGTTCCCCTGAGCAATCCTAGTGGCGTCTAATGCGACCATAATGTGAAATCCTGTAGTTTCACTAATTAACTTTGTAGCTACAAATTGTTCACCTGGAATCATATTTCTTTTGCCACGATGTTCATTCTGTGTGTACATATGGGGGTGATGTTGTTCTATGGCTATCAATCATTTCATCATGTGTGAGGGTCATAACCTCAGGAACCAATTTACCTGGAAAGTATAGACACTTTGAACTCAGAGTTAACCAGGAGTAAGCCCTTCTTCCACAAACCTAATACACATTGTCACACACCCCAGCCTGTCTCAGATACAGCAATCTGAACAGCTGGTCATGACTGGTGTTACCTTAGCTAATGAACAATGAATACACCTTTTCTGCCACCACGAAGGCTTTATTATGGTGTCCTTACATTCACCAGAACCACTTATTAATGTTTTAAACTTAAATCACATACACATGTAGCATGAGTCTCACTGGGTTTCGTAAGTTCAAAGAATCACGGAGAACACACTAAATTATATAAATTTAATATGAAAAAAGTTTAAGACTTGTTTGCAAAAAATTTATAACAAAGACATACAATATGTTGCACAAATGAGTTTCAGAAAATAAAAGAAATAAAAACCACTTAACAGTTCGGGAATTGGCATATGAAGAGTACACAGTGAGAAGAATGGCACATTTCAGTCGTGATAGACCCCCTCAAGAGAAAAAAACAAAAACCAAAACGCACTACTGCCAATACAAGGGATTTGTTCAAGACAAGTTTCAGCATTTAAAACATTCTGACAAGAACCTAAAGGAACTTTCCCAATGAATACTCTTATGTTTATTTACATTCCCCTGTCTATGATGTCCATCAGTATATCTGGTTATTGGTATTCTAGCGAGTCTCCCATCAATACTGGTGTGGCGAGCTATTGACTGATCAGATAGTTCAGCTTCCCAATTCTCCAGTCTCCTTACATGTGAAAAATTCAGACACCACAATGACCGATCTATAGAGTATTGGCAAAGCTTTAGACTAGGGGACCTAGTGATGTTACATCTCCCTTCTATAGGCCTCTCTCCCCGTAATTTGAGGACCTCAGAGATGTTTAATGGGAACTGTATTAATCCTACTTTATGTTGTCCCTGAGGCACATGAGAGCACACCCAACACTCAGTTTGGTTTAAGACCTTACCCACTAGGGAGTGATAATCATCTAGAGGATGCCCGCCCAAATCCAAATTACTATTGAGCTGGCATCACTGGATGCACTGGTATAACTAGGGAGTCACAGTACTTACAGATACAATATTCCTCAGACAATAGCCCCGCACACTTACTCTGGGTTCCAGAGTTAGCAGACCTTTTCATTACCCCCAAACAGAATTTGGCAACCGCCTGTACTGATTGTTCCAACAACCTCTCCTCCAACGACACTTCGTCAGTATCACTACCGGACCCTCTCTCCACCATCACAAGATTAGAATGTCCTAAAAAGAATATAAATGAGAAAAATCCTGGAAGAGTAGAAGAACCGCCACTCCATGCTGGGATGATAGTCTGTACAAAGTCCTGGGCTCAAGTGTCAGTAGCTGCAGTCTTTAGGTCTCCCGGAACAGGTTCACGAGTGACAGATCTGTGGTGTCAGTCTCAGCTTTGTCTTGTACCTTCATTGGTACCTTTCACCCTTACCACTGGCTTGTGGTCGGTAAGGAGTAAGACGTTTCCTACGAATTCCCATAAGTGTACACATGTTCTGAAAAATAGCACCGATAAAATGAGCACCCCTATCACCCACTATAATTTTAGGGATACCATACCTGCATACAAAATTCCTGAACAATTTTTTTAGCAGTAAAAACAGCAGTATTAGTGGCAGCTGGAAATGCCTCCACCAAGTTAGAAAATACATCAGCACACACTAATACATATATGAGATTCCTGCAAGGTGTTAGTTGGAAGAAGTCAATTTGTATTATCTGGATAGGTCCATCTGTAGGAGGGATATGGGATAGGTCCATTGGTGTGGCCTTTAACATTTTTCCTCAAATAGGTAAGACGAGACATTGCTTTCTTACTGGCTTGAGAAGAAAAGCCTGGTGCACACCAGTATGCTCTAACCAGCTTTCACATAACTTCTTTACACCGACGAGTCAGACCATGTGCTGCCTCAGCTAGGCCTGGGTGCCACAGGCCTACCTTGTCCATTTCTCCAGAGTGCAGAGGACTCTTGACCACATCCCTTCGCCTTCCAGACCGCCTTTTCCTGTAAGGAACACAAATGTTGCATTTCAATTAATTTTTGTGTGTTTGTCATTTGGAAAATCATCTTATCTGTAAACCTGTCAACTGACAACCCTGCTGCCCTTTTGGCAGCTTTATCTGCCCTGCTATTGCCCACTGATACTGGGGGGGGTAAATGTATGAACCTCTGATTTCTGTAAGTCGCCGGAAATTGGCGACTTTGCAGGTAAAATTTAAAGCGACAATGGCTTGTAGAGGCAAGTTTGCCTTTAAAAGCCACCACCGCTTTAAATTTTCACTGCAAAGTCGCCAATTTCCGGCGACTTACAGAAATCAGAGGTTCATACATTTACCTTCTTTGTATGTGTTGGCTTTGCACTTAATGACAGCTACCACCTTAGGTAGTTATATTGCTATAAATCCAAGAGGAAGAAAAATTTGACCTAAATAGCACTCCAGGTATATATAATAAATGACATTAATACAATTAACTTTATTGGTATTCATTAAAAATAATGGATAAACAACCGAAAGAGCGAAATATTAAAAATAAAGTGTTGAATAAAGATTGTTAAAATAAAATGACCTGGGGGTGGAGCTGATCTTGCATATATAATGCCTTAGTCTATAATAGCTAGTGATAGTTCCATTTTAAATGGCTAAGCAGGATTTGATGTCCTATATTATAGGTGAGAAAATACAGACAATAAGGCTGCTAGCAGATGGTCCATAAAAGATAAATTTACATATTGATAGATTCAAAATATCCCTATTACGTGTCCTTTGATCCTTTGATAAGTGTATTGTGCAAGTAGCAACTATGTTATTTATTCCCAGCACAAATTGTATAACTTGTAATTATATTACATAGGAGCGGACTCTAGGTGGCAGCAGTGGGTGATATATTTCACTACTTAAATTGTCTCGGAATAAATGTATCAGTTACATTTTTAAATTCTTTATTCAACACTTTATTTTTAATATTTCACTCTTTATTTTGGTTGTTTATCCATTATTTTTAATAAATACCAATAAAGTTAATTGTATTAATGTAAATTATATATACCTGGAGTGCTATTTTGGTCAAATTTTTCTTCCTCCTGGATTTGTATGCTAATAAGTCTTGACCTTAGCACCCCCTCGCGTAAAATGCGATTTATTCTGGTTTGCTAGTGAGGTTGGTAATTACCTTGTGCGGAGCGGTTTTCCCACCCCCCTCCTTCTTTCCTTTTGGACGTAATTGTATTGCCGTCAAGAGTCCTTTTGTGTGCTGTGAGTGTGCTACTGGTGTGCCTGCCACTGTCATAAAGTTTCTAAGACGCCAAAGGGTCCAGTGATCATGCACTACCCCAAACGCATACCTACAGTCAGTATGTATTCACTGATTTATCCTCTGGAAGAGGAGAGAGAAAGAAGTTTGCTGATCAAGGTGCACTATCAACTCCAAATGTATTCAATCATAGGGAACATCAAATGTATTCAATCATGATGTTCCCTATAGTTGAATACATTTGGAGTTGATAGTGCACCTTGATCAGCAAACTTCTTTCTCCTCTCTTCCATTACAATAAAGTCTAAGGTTGCAACTCATAGTAACCATTTAACTGTATTAAAATACAGATTATAAATAACATAAAAGACATTATCTTTTTGCAAGTATAGTAGGTGTCACAGCAATAGAGTTTCTGGGATCTATCTCAGGACCTCTGGGACTAGCTGTGGCAGGAGTGTAGTGAAAACTTGGGGGCCGGATGAATGTCTTGCTCATAGAGCTTGCTTGAATCCTGTATACAGCATAGGCAAACCGAGGGGTGGTTTCCTAGTGCCTGGAAACCCCCTATAAGCCTGGGGCACTGTATAATTGAGGTGGCTGGACCCTGCCCTGCTTGAAAAGGGAGAGCTGCATGCACCCAACAGTAGTGCACGTAGCATTGCCCATGTATATTTTAGGGATAGGAAGAATTGGAGAGCAGCCAAGCACTGTCTAAAATTATAGCCACGTCCCCATGCATGCTGGTCACGCCCACTGGTGGCGTGGCGTGGAAACCCCCCCCCCCTCTACAAATCCTGCGTTTGTCCTTGTACAGGATGTTAGAGGAGGAACCATACAGAAGACAACTGCTGGAATCAGTACACAAGCAGGTAGAATGAAGGTGAATCCACATGAGGAATAAATAACCAAAGTATTTATTTCAGCAGACAGAACAACGCTGAATTCACACAAAGGGTCAATGGTTTGCATTTCATATAACAGCAACAAGATGAAGTTGAACTCACTCAGAGAAGTCCATAACACAGCAGCAGGATGAGGCTAAATTCACTCAGAGGTAATGGTGGAGATCTGTATACAGCAGAAGGATTAAAGCAGCAACCAGGATGAAGCTGAATTCACATGAAGGGATGAGATCTGTATACAGCTGGCAGATTGCAGCAGCAAAACAAACAGCACAGGTTATCTGGAACTAAAAAAGTGTTGCACTGGCAATTTGCTGAGTGTAGGAGGAGACTCTTATAGTCTGCAGAGGAAGCCAATTGGGGGATAAGATCAGGTGTTCAGACTCAGCAGGATGTTTAGCAAATGTCTCACCCAAGATGGCAGCCTCCAGTACTGCAGACCGAAGTCACGCCGGTGTCAGGATAGAATGCTGCATACGACCAGGAGGGAGATGTACGGTGATATGGTACCGCAGAGTGGTGTATACAGGGTTAAGACCGCGATTTGTGACAGTAGGGAATTCAGCGCCTTGCAATTAGTGCAACAGTATCTTTTTCCTTTTCTACTGATTTACCCTCAGCCAACTCACACGCTCTTCACAGTGCCACAAGTTTGGCCTCTTGAGCTGTGTAAGGTAGGCCAAGGGGTTCAGCTTCTATAACCTCTTCATCATCTACAACAGCATAATTGGTACATAGTTCTCCTGTGTCTGTCTGTCTATGACAACTCCCATCCGTGTAAAACGTAAAATCTACATTTTCTAAGGGGGGGTTGTCAAGTATGTCAGTTATCGCAGTAAAAGTCTGGTTCAGATATTCCATACAATCATACGTATCCGTATACCTGCAAAATTCACCCTCAACTAGAGTCTCCTCTCTTTCCACCCTTTGTGGATCTTGAGGCACATATGGTAGGTATGTAGCTGGATTTAAAATATTGCACCGTTTGATGGTGATATTTGCAGTTCCCACTTAGTGAACCTTACTGAGGAGACATGTCTAGTTTGAGCAGAATGTAACAGAGCAGATACTGCATGTGGTGTATAGACAGTTGAATCATGTCCTAGTACTATGTCCTCGCTCTTACTTATCAGAAGAACAGTCGCTGCTGCTACACTACTTAAACACATAGGAAGTGATCTTGCCACAGTGTCCAATTGTGCATTGTAGTATGCTACCGGTCTGCTAGCATCACTATGTTTCTGTGTCAAGAGTCAAGACACCTGCTGCACAACCATCAGATTCCGTACAATATAACTCAAAAGGCTTTCCATAATCAGGTATTCCCAAAGCTAGTGCTTTAGTCAGACTCTCTTTAAGGTTACAGAATGTCTGCTCTGACTCCTCTGTGTGTGTAACATGCTCAGGCTTTGAGAATAAGACTAACTCCTGCAATACCCACAAATCCCTAAGTAGGTACGGATCTGCTGTTGGTTCTGTGGCAGGGTCATGTTTTGTATGGCCTGAATTCTGTCCGTTGTCAAATGTCTTAGCCCCTGGGTGAGACAGTGTGCCAAGTATTTGACCTTGGTCTGACACGGCTGAAATTTATCCTTTGTAATCTGGTGTCCTGTCTGTGAGAGATGAAGCAACAACAGTTTAGTTTCATGCACAGATGACATAAACAAATCAGAGCACAGTAACAAATCATCTACATATTGAATTAGAACAGACCCATTGCTTGGTTGGAAGGATTGAAAACAGTCATGTAAGGCCTGGGAGAAGATACTGGGGCTTTCAATGAACCCTTGGTACAACCTTGTCCATGTATATTGCACCTCCCTATAGGAGAATGCAAAGAGATATTGACAGTCAGAATGAAGATGGACAGAGAAGAAGGCAGAACAAAGATCAATGACAGTAAAATGACTGGCAGACAGTGGAATCTGCATAAGGATGACAGCTGGATTGAGCACTACTGGGAATTGCCCGCTCCCTACGCTCAGCTAATGACCGCCGCCTCTCCTCCACTCTTATCACCACTTCCCACTCCAGAATCCAAGACTTCTCCCGTGCCGCCCCCCTCCACTGGAACGACCTCCCTCGCTCCATCCGTCTCTCTCCTAATCTGTGCTCCTTCAAACGAGCACTCAAAACTCACCTGTTCCTTAAAGCCTACCAACCTTCTACCTAACCCGCATCTCCTCCAAACGTTCTACTCTCTCTCCTCCCGGTCCCTCTCCCCACACTTCAAATTCCTCCAATTGTGTCTGTTCGTTCACCCACCCTTAGGATGTAAGCTCGAATGAGCAGGGCCTTCTTCCCTCTTGTCTCCACACCTGTTCTTCTACTTCGCCTCTACTGCATTGACCTAACTGGAGTTTCTGAAGCATTGGTATTTTTGTTTATTGTTCTGTATTGTTATACCCTGTATAGTCTACTGTTTGCTTTGTGTACGGCGCTGCGGAAATCTTGTGGCGCCTAACAAATAAATGATAATAATAATAATAATAATAATAATTGGCTCTCAACTACTTTATTAGTTTCCCTTAGGTCTTGGACTAATCTATAGCCCCTCCCGCCTTTCTTCTTCACTGGGAAAATTTGACTATTGGCTATGCTGGATGTATGACTTAAGATCCTTTGTTGCAGCGTCCTTTCAATTACAGGATACACTGCTATTTCCACATCCAGTTTTAATGGGTACTGTGGGATTTTTGGAGCTTGCCTGCCACTTTTCAGATAAACCATTACAGGGGCTACATTTGCCATCAATCTTGTGTCCTGTCCATCTTTGGACCCTAGGGTACCTGGTATTTGTGATAGAATTTCCTCTATCTGAGATAGACTTTGTTCTAGAACGGTAGAATGCAGCATTAAAATTTGTGGGTTGTCTAATATGTCCTGTACTTCATGTGCAACCTTCCCTGGTATCTCCAGAAATACACCATCAGGGCTGCAGTAAATAACGCAGGTCAAGGGAGTGCCCATCACAGTGGGTGGGAGATGAGGTCCATTGGGAAAGACCGAAGGAGGAAGTAAGTTAAAGAAGTTTAGTGGCAGAAGAGACAGTGGGATTATCAATTGGAATGTTGAAAGCACCTAGTATGAGTGTCAGCAGGTCCAAGGATAGGAAGTAAGTCAGCTAGGACGCAAAGTTGTCACGGAATTGGGAAGCTGGACCTGGGGGGGGGGGGGTGATAAATGACAGCAACACGAAGGTGGAGAGGATAAAATAGACAGATAGTGTGGACTTCAAAGGAAGAGAATGAGAGGGAGAGTTCAGAGGGTATGACTTGGAAGGTGCAGTTTGAAGAGAGTAGAATGTACTGGAGGTCTGGGAGTGTGGCTGAGGTAGAGTCCCCCATAAGAGAGAGCTGCAGGGGATGTAGTGACAGAGGAGGTGAGCCAAGTTTCTGCAATGGCAAGGAGGTTGAGGGATTTAGAAATGAATAGATCATGGATGGATGTAAGTTTGTTACAAACAGATCTGGCATTCCATAGTGCATAGGAGAAGGGACGAGAGGGTAGTGGAGATATGTGGATTAGGTTGGCGGGATTGGAAGTACGGGGTGGACGGAAAGGTTTGGCTTGGATAGAGAAGCGGAGAATGGAATATTTTTTTTTAATCATCTTGGGATTTTAAGGATAAACTCTGTGTACATATGTTATGTTCTGGTATGTAACTATTTAGTTGTCGACTTCATGTGGTATGTTCTTGTAGGGAGAGTCGTCAACGTATCCAGTATGGGCAGTTTCATGTCTCTAGCAAAGTGCAGCCCTGAGCTTCAGCAAAAATTCCGCAGTGACACCATCACAGAGGAAGAGCTGGCGGCACTCATGGAGAAGTTTATAGAAGATGCCAAGAAGGGAGTCCACCAAGAACAAGGCTGGCCAGATAGTGCTTACGGGGTGTCCAAAATTGGCGTAACGGTGTTATCCATGATCCAAGCACGTCACTTAAAGGAGACCAGGAAAGGAGAGGGCATTATCCTCAATGCCTGCTGCCCGGGGTGGGTGAGAACAGATATGGCTGGTCCCAAAGCTCCCAAGTCTCGAGATGAAGGAGCCGAGACCCCTGTATATTTGGCTCTCCTCCCAACTTCAGTGGATTCGCCGTACGGGGAGCTGGTCTATGAAAAGAAAGCTGTAACATGGTAGAAGCAAACGTTTTTGTAAACTCCCAACCTGCCAGATTTTTATGTCCATTTTCAACCTTAATGTAGAGAAGCTCATATTGATCTTTTGAGCTAACAATCATTTCATATGTAATTTTTCTCTAAAAATAAAGATTTACTTTACTTTAATACTGAGCATTTTTCTTTCCTGAATAAACATGGTATTAATACAGAAATATCTCCTGGATCAGATATGAAAAATGTCTAAATACTAAAAATATTCAACTGTTAGGGGTACATTGTGATCATTGTGAATTGATAGCCCACACTTTCATGGATATTGGTTCACGCCAAAATATGGCTGCTGCCACTGTGTAGGTGAATATTACTGTTATGAACCCCACTATCAGTGACTGATCACTCCTATACAGAACCTATGGCATGGAATGTTTTTCACCATTAGCAGCTGCCTTTCCCAGAACCACACCGTTCACTGGTTGGTACTCAGATGCCCCCTGGACTTGATCCCAGTACAGTCATGGCCAAAAGTTTTTTGAGAATGGCACAAATATTGGTTTTCACAAAGTTTGCTGCTTCAGTGTTTTCAGACTTTTTTGTCAGATGTTGCTATGTTATACTGAAGTAAAACTACAAGCATTTTATAAATGTAAAAGGCTTTTATTGACAATTACATTACGTTTATGCAAAGAGTCAATATTTGCAGTGTATTTATTTAATATTTGCACTCACAATTTTGCCTAAGAACACAGCCATGAATAAAGAATGGCACCAAAACATCCTCCAAGATCAACTTCTCCCAACCATCCAAGAACAGTTTGGTGATGAACAATGCCTTTTCCAGCATGATGGAGCACCTTGCCATAAGGCAAAAGTGATAACTAAGTGGTTCCGGGATCAAAACATCAAAATTTTTGGTCCATGGCCAGGAAACTCCCCAGACCTTAATCCCATTGAGAACTTGTGGTCAATCCTCAAGACGCAGATGGACAAACAAAACCCCACAAATTCTGACAAGCATTGATTAGGCAAGAATGGGCGGCCATCAGTCAGTATGTGGCCCAGAAGTTGATTGACAGAATACCAGGGCGAATTTCAGAGGTCTTCAAAAAGAAGGGTCAACACTGCAAATATTGACTCTTTGCATAAACTTAATGTAATTGTCAATAAAAGCCTTTGACACTTATGAAATGCTTGTAATTTTAGTTCAGTATACCATAGCAACATCTGACAAAAAGGTCTAAAAACACTGAAGCAGCAAACTTTGTGAAAACAAATACTTGTGTCATTCTCAAAACTTTAGGCCATGACTGTAGTTGTTATCAGCCGTGAGTGAGGTAGAGTCAGAGAACTTGCAGCTATGGAGCCACACGTAGACAAAACAAGACGGGACACAAAAGAGAATTGGCAGGCCGGGTCAGAGGGCAGGAGAGGTACACAAGATCAATAAACAGACAGAGAGTTTAAGGACAGGCAGAGATCCAACAGCAAGGTTCAATAAACATAGCCAAGGTCAAACACTAAATCCAGCAGCAGAAGATATATCAATCTATATAGAATAAAGGTACAGGAACTAACCTAAACAAACCTAAAACCAGCAAGGCAATAATCACAAATGAGTGTATTTATTTAGGTCCTACCCAATCAGCTGCTGCAGCCTATTATCTCGGATAATACTAACACTACCTGGTATATCAATGTATACAATATATTGGCTAATCAGTAGTTATAATCAACATGCAATTTTTATGATCTGGGTGTAAAACTGATGACTACACATGATTTTATATAATGTTAATCCTTACTAATGTTCATAGTAGCAAAACAACAAACGTTAGATTTACTTTCTAATTTTTCCTGTTTAAAGTAAAAATGCTCCCTGGGTTACATTGCTTTCATATCTGCTGACTGCTGTAAAATTCCAATAAAGATATATTTTTAATTAACAACTTCTAATATGTTCATTTAATATGATACATTTCAATATTATACACAGTAAAATTCGTTTCTAAGTTGTAAAGCGCTACTGTATATGCCGGCGTTATATTAATACATGTTGACAATGGTTGAAGTGGCAACATTGATTAGTCCTAAGCACATGATTTCAGCAACGCCGTAATATGAAAAACAAACATAAATAGTCAGTGTCAAACCATTGTAATACAGTATGCAAATAAACACATCACGTTTTAGATGCAAACACATATCACTGGTTATATTTAGGACCTGCTAACTACACAGTACAACAGAACACTTCCTCTTATTCTATACACGGAATGCAACTATAGTTACTTCTTTCTATTTTCTGAGCTTTAAAACATAATATTTATTGCAGAAGAGTACTTAAAATAACAAAAGACAAACTAACACTTTATTATATTGCTACATATTATTATTATTATTTATATTACTTTCAATTGTAGTACTCTTAGATGCCAAATCCTAACTAACAAAGATCTTTGGAAGTTATTTTAAAATTTGAACTCAAAAAAAGAATGCACACCCTGGGAGAACAATATTAAGAGGGCAAGCTATAGATAGGGCTCTATAATCATCAAGAGAGTACAGCCAAATAAAAAAAAATCAATGTATGGAATAAACTACAGCATGGCTATGCTATTGAAATGACATTGTCTAGAAGTGAAGCGTCATGGTGACAGTTTGCATATGACATTTGTACAGAGCTTAATTTAGGGACAGTTCTCATTTTGACCACTAGGTGGCAATATAACGCCGGTCTCCTGCAGCAGTAAGAGATAAGTATTGCAGAATCATCATCATCATGTTACCTAACCTGTTCTCTGGGCATGTGGGATGGTCTTTAACCTTCCTGTGTTGGGTGGAGCTCTGATAATAAATACCAGGAGCACTTGTCAGTGGCAGATCCTGCAGATTGTCCCCAGGTCTTGTGCTGCACACAGTGACTGGTACCATGGCTGGAGTACGGGTGGCAGTAGTCACAGGGGGAAACAAAGGGGTCGGTCTGGCTGTAGTAAGAGCCATGTGCAAGCAGTTCCAGGGAGACGTGTATCTGACAGCCAGGGACCCCAAGCTGGGCGAGGAAGCTATCAAGGGACTAAAGGATGAAGGTCTGTCCCCTCTCTTCCATCAGCTGGACATCAATGAGCTGTGCAGTATCCAGGCTCTGCGGGACTTCCTGAAAGAGAAGTATGGGGGGCTGGATGTCCTCATTAATAATGCTGGCATTGCATTTAAAGGTATGTCCTCCTGGACCTGGTGTCTGACACCTTCACCCAGTCCCTACATTGCTCCATGTGTTATTGGACTGTCACTGCACACTGTACCTTAGTGTTGCTGGACGTCACTGCACACTGTGCCATGTGTTGCTGGACTGTCACTACACTGTGCCGTGTATTGCTGGACTGTCACTACACTGCCGTGTGTTGCTGGACTGTCACTGTACACTGTGCCGTGTGTTGCTGGACTGTCACTACATTGTGCCGTGTATTGCTGGACTGTCACTATACACTGTGCCGTGTATTGCTGGACTGTCACTGTACACTGTGCCGTGTGTTGCTGGACTGTCACTGCACACTGTGCCCTGTTGTTGCAGGTCTGCCTGAAGCAGTTATTTAACCAATATGTTTGATGCATTACACTGCAACATATTTTGCAAATGTAAAGTCTTATATATTGAACCATCTTCAGTGCAAACCTTGTACACAACCAATTAACATTATTATGTAAAGTTTATATTGTTTTCATTACAATGAGTTAGTTTTACAATTCACATTAGGACATGCATCCTGTTTCTCTCCAGCTTGTGAACTACCAGTACCAGCATGCCTTACCCCATATGAAATGAGGATTTGCTTATTTACCATAGTATTTTTGTGCTTTTTTATCATAAGAGCTATCAGACATTGGCTAACAAGAAATGCTGGTACTTGTAGTTCAATAACAGAACCACTCGTTACGAAATGTCTCTGGTGGAAATCTGCCGTTGTCATTCTGAAGTTGTTTGTTTTAGTACAAAATGGTAACTGAATAGTTGAAGTAAGAATCTGTGTCAGAAACAGTTAGATTCTTGTAGAACATGATGCTGTTCTGGCACCGTCCATTATATAGTTACATCATATTTCATTTAGTGCCATATTTATGATCTGTGCCATGTGAGGCTGACTGGTCCCCTCTGGCTGTGATTGTGGGGGAGGGTCCTATGTAACAGTCCCCTCCCCTCTCCTGTCAGACTCCTCCCATCACTACACGCTCAGCCTCGCCCATCTTCATCACTGGTCACTCGGGACTCTTAACCCAGCACTATGGTCATGCTGCTCAGAGCCGGATTCAGACCTCATAGGGCCCTAGGCAAGATACCGTTTTGGGGCCCCCCTCCCTGAAACAATCCATAGCACTATATTTTTATTTTTAGCACAGCATATACCCCTATAGTTGAGTAGTAGGTTAAGCCATGTGCCACCATCATTGGGGCTCCTGCCCTGTCTTGTCCTTTGCTCAACTCTATTGCCCTCTCCTGCCATCTGATATCTTC
Source organism: Mixophyes fleayi (assembly GCF_038048845.1). NCBI lineage: Eukaryota > Metazoa > Chordata > Amphibia > Anura > Limnodynastidae > Mixophyes > Mixophyes fleayi. The sequence continues at coordinate 359,062,501 of NC_134403.1, forward strand.
TGTTGTCTCCTGCCCTGCCTTGTCCAGCCCAATCGTATCTTCTCCAGCCCCATGCCGCCCTGCCGTCTCCAGTGCCCTTCCTTCTCCAGTGCCCTGCCTTCTCCAGCGTCCTGCCTTCCCCGGTCGTCTCCAGCATCCTGCCTTCCCAGTCCTGTCTTGTTCTCTACTCTCTGACCTTCTCCAGTACTTCTGTCCTGTTTATATTTAACATTGCTGTTTTTATTAATACCGATTCACTTTTAAATTCAGTTCTCCTACTATAAGACTGAGCATGTTCTAATAAACTTCTGTTTTTGAAATCCCCAGCTGCCGACACCACCCCCTTTGGTACCCAAGCTGAAGTAACGCTGAAAACCAACTTCTTTGCTACAAGAGATATTTGCAATGAGCTACTTCCACTTATTAAACCAAATGGTGAGTTTATGGTGATGACAATGAACAAATTTGGTATTTTATCTTCAATCCATGTGCCCATCCTTGTCCTTACTCTAATGATATGCTCATGTAGCATTACAAGTGGCCTCGTGCTCCACAGAGCTTACAATCAGTATGAGAATTTCACCGAATTCCGTGGATCCTGCAGTTAGTTTAAGTGTGTTGGTTACAAGGTTGCCTGGTCTCCTACTCTTAAGCCTTTCTTAAACGTCAACATAATAAAGAGTAGCTATGTCCATTGGATATTTTAATAGGGGGATACATATGTCTTGGTAGGAAATAATACTTGGGAAGTTGGGTGTAAAATATAGACTACATCTGCGGCTAAAAGATGGCAACACAGAGACAACTTACTCTTCCAGTACCAAATGGTATAACGTCGGGCACAGAATCTCATACTGCTGCGGCAGCTATTATTATTATTGTTATTAATTTTTATTTATAGGGCGCCACTAGGTGTCCGTAGCGCCGTACAGGGACAAACAAAGTTACAATACAAGGGGAGACAGTACAGTACAGTAAACAATAAGCACAGTAACTCGGTGAGCTCAAAGCACAGCTAGAGGGGCGAGGGGAAGGTCCTGCATACAGCTGAGCCCGAGAGGGAGGGCCCGGATGACAGGGAAACCCCCAGAGGGGAGAGGAAGGAGTGAGAGGGGACGGGGGGAAGAGGGTCCTCGAGGAGGAGGGCTAGGTAGCTGGAGAGCCGAGTTAAGAGTGGTGAGGACAGGAGGAGAGATGACCCTGCTCAGAGGAGCGTACAATCTTAGGGGTGGGGTAGACAGACAGAGAGACACAGGGGAGAGAGGGAGAGATAAGGAAAAGGGAATGAAGGGGAAGAGGTAGAAGGTAAGTTAGGAAATTAAGTGGGAGACTGGAAGGCTTTAAGAAAAAGGTGGGTTTTTAGAGCCCGTTTGAAACTATAATAACTTGGCAGAGAGGCAGGCGGACACCCGAGAGAGGAGGGAGGGAGAGAGATCAGGAGAGGAGAGGTAAAGTTAAGTGTCATCAGCGTAGAGGTGGTAGTTGAGGCCGTAGGAGCTGATGAGTTCACCCAGGGAAGAGGTGTAGAGAGAGAAGAGTAAGGGACCCAGGACAGAGCCCTGGGGGACTCCGACTGGAAGGGTGGACGGGGGGAGAGAGATCCAGAGGTGGTGACAGAGAAGGATCGGTCAGCAAGGTAAGAGGTGAACCAGGACAAGACTGGGCCGGAGAGGCCAAAGGACTGGAGGGTGTAGAGGAGGAGGGGGTGGTCAACGGTGTCAAAGGCTGCAGAGAGATCAAGGAGGATGAGAAGGGAGAAGTGGCCCCTGGCTTTAGCAGAGAGGAGATCGTTGGTGACTTTAGCTAGGGCCGTTTCAGTGGAGTGAAGGGGGCGGAAGCCAGACTGGAGAGGATCAAGGAGGGAGTGTTCGGAAAGGTAGGAGGAGAGACGGCTGCAGACGAGCCTCTCGAAGGGTGCTGAAGGTGGCGAAGAGGCGGCGGGGGTTAGAGGATTGGGAAGAGATGAGGGATTTAAAGAAAGATTGTTTAGCGAGTGAGAGGGCAGAGCTGTAGGATGAAAGGATGAGTTTAAAGTGGAGGAAGTCAGCCAGGGAGCGGGATTTTCTCCAGTGACTATGATGCCATCCTCTATCGTTCATCTAGGTGGCACTGGCCTCCACATGCCACTTTCATTAATCCGTGGCATCGCTGGACTCCTGACTGCTTATTGAAAACACTGTTTCCTCTTTCAGCTACAAACGGGCCCCTGACAATCAGACACCAAGGGCCCAGGTGAAAGCCACAGACACCATTATAACAGAAGGAAGGAGTCCTCTGCAGGTGTAGAGGATGTAAGATAGCTGAGCACAGCAGATTAAGGTTGACAAGGAATGTTCTGTTGGCAGTATTTTATATGAGGGACTAGGGGGATGGACCTTTTCAGTTTAGAAATTCTATTAACAAAGCACAGGAAGAACTAAGTTGGGGAAAGTTTGGATTTCACAAACAATAAGATACATGGAGCTCATGAGACAATGTGAAGGAACATCGGAGACTCAGAAGATAGACGTATACAATGAAGCCTACTGTAAGGGACAAGTTATTTTACAGTTCTCTAATTTGGAATTTCCTACATGTTGTAGTGTATATATAATGGCAGTCATGGGGGTATAGTTACTAAGAGGGGGTTTCGATGAACCTCTGATTTTTGGCGCTTTGCCGTAATTTTTTTCAAAACACAATTTTATAAAAGACAAAGGTCGATGGGCAATGTAGCTACCACACTGATCGGTCAGTCCTTCCACAGAGTGCACAGAGAACAGGAAAATTAGTAGAGAGGTTTAAGTTCTCAAGTCATTATTGGAAGTGTAACTCCATCTCTCTTCCTCATAGGGAGAGTTGTTAATGTATCCAGCATGGTCAGCCACATGAGCCTTCCAAAGTGCAGCCCCCAACTCCAGGAGAAGTTCCGCAGTGACACCATCACCGAGGAAGAGCTGGCGGCACTCATGGAGAAGTTCGTGGAAGATGCCAAGAAGGGAGTCCACCAAGAACAAGGCTGGCCAAACACTGCTTACGGGGTGTCCAAAATCGGAGTAACGGTGTTATCCAGGATCCAAGCTCGGCAGTTAAAGGAGACCAGGAAAGGAGAGGGCATTATCCTCAATGCCTGCTGCCCGGGGTGGGTGAGGACGGATATGGCTGGTCCCAAAGCTACCAAGTCTCCAGATGAAGGTGCCGAGACACCAGTATATCTCGCTCTTCTACCATCTGCACCAGAATCGCCATATGGGGAGCTGGTCTCTGAAAAGAAGATTGTAACATGGTAGAGAAACAAAATCGATGACCGACATCCCAAACCACAATGTTGTCTATCAGATGCATTCGTATAGGTGTGTGCGTTTGTCTTATTGTGTGATCCCTTCTTTCATATGTCATTTTTGGTAAGGAATAAAAGTTTACTTTGATTAAACAGTTGTTTCTGAATACATATTACTGGGGTGAGTGGGTTATAATTATTTTTATTACAACACGTAAGAGACACGTATAGTATTCCATAAATGGAATACACAATTATATGGGATTTTAAAGCTGTCATCCTAAAGTGTAACTAATTCACGTAGTGTAAGAACCAATGGTCATGAGATTTTGTCCAAAAAACTTAAGTAAGAAACTTTACTCAATTTCTTGCTTAACTTTCCTTAATGAATCAGGCCCATAGGCATTAAAGAAAACACATTTTAAATAATAACATTCATCAGTATGTCATTAATGTCTACTGTACATAAACTGCATACTATAGGCAACATCTCCACCTTTCAAACCTGATGGAAACTCGCAGCTTGATACATTTACCCCCTGGGAACCTTATGAGTAGCATAATTGCCATTCTGGGAAAATGACTTATATTGTTGAAGTGGGTTACCAGCAAAAACAAATCTGCTTCTCTCCTGCCATGAAAAAGTGAGTGAGTTCTTTTCAGCCTAACTTGGAAAGTTGGGATGAAGGGGGAAAATGAGATTATTTCAGTCATTTTATAGATGGAAGATGGAATTGAATTGTTTTCTGACAATAGGTAGTTGGCTTTGGGTTAGCTGTTACACAGTTATGCATGTGGGTCATATTACCGTATCTGCCAACATTCCCAGTTGGAAAATTGGGACAAAATAGACCACACCCCAAATGCCCACGTTGTCCATTTTAGTTAAGACTACACCCCCTTTGTGACAAACTATCTCCTTTTCAGCTGCCAAAAATCAGGACTGTCCCAGTAAAATTAAGGCTGTGGTAGGTAACTGTGATTTCTTTTAGACTGCACAACAATTAATGACAATAAAATGTAAAGAAAATAGATTTGACTGGTAACATTGGCTCGATGTTCTAGCTGTTATGTCTGACTGGGCTGATAGAAAAGAAAATACACATAATATCATAAGTCAGACTGTATCTCTTTGCTTTTTCTTGAAGTACGGGGCTGATCTTGGGGTCAGCAGTAGAGACGTTCGTACCAGACGCGTTTCAATTTTTGAATTGGTTTGACAAATTTGGAATTTCTCTAATGTTAGAACAATTACAAAATACAAAAAACAGTTTTGACCATGTTTGAGCCTGAAATATTTTTATTTTATTTTTTTATTGCGGAGAGAAATGGTGACCCTGAACTCATGTACCTCAAACACAGTAGTGTTCACAGTTCTATTTAAAAAAGTGTATAAAACCATTTTTTTATTCATTAATTCATATTGTTTAATTTTTTTAAAAAAAAAACAGTCACAAACACTCACGGCGAACCTCAAATACATTTGGAAAAACCTTGAATGCAAACTAAGAACGTGAGACAAATTTATATGTATAAGTCCACATTTCGAATAGTGTCTATTGCCAATTGTATAACGAACGTGTTCAGGGCCCTCAAACCATTGAAATGTTTGAGCATGAGTCAGGAGAGAAGCTTCTGAAGCTTCGGGTGACTTCTTCAACACCATGCTTCCTCGGTCACATGCCTGCGTGTCCCTTTGAGTGAGCCTGAGGATGTCTCCTGCAGCTGCTGATCTGGACAGTTCATGCAGTGAGATCTCTCACAGCATAGATCTCCTTGCATCTCCGCCCAGCCATGGGGAAGATTCTAAAGCACCCATACCCCCCCCCCCCACAACCACCAATGAGAGCAGGGATCCAACGCCAGCCTCAGCATGGGGTGGATCCTAAATGAGCAAGCCCCCACTAACCACCAATGAGAGCAGGGATCCAACGCCAGCCTCAGCAGGGGGAGGATCTTAAATGAGCAAGCCCCCCACTAACCACCAATGAGAGCAGGGATCCAACGCCAGCCTCAGTAGGGGGTGGATTCTAAATGAGCAAGCCCCCCCCTCTAACCACCAATGAGAGCAGGGATCCAACGCCAGCCTCAGCAGGGGGAGGATCTTAAATGAGCAAGCCCCCCACTAACCACCAATGAGAGCAGGGATCCAACGCCAGCCTCAGTAGGGGGTGGATTCTAAATGAGCAAGCCCCCCCCCCCCTCTAACCACCAATGAGTGCAGAGATCCAGCATCAGCCTCAGCAGGGGGAGGATCCTAAATGAGCAAGCCCCCCACTAACCACCAATGAGTGCAGAGATCCAACACCAGCCTCAGCAGGGGGGGGATCCTAAATGAGCAAACCCCCCACTAACCACCAATGAGTGGTACTAGGCACTAGGAAATCCCCCCTCGGTTTGTCTATGCAAATCCATCTTAAAGGCATGATGACTGTTTGATGGCTGCAAAATAAATATATTTATTTTGTTATATTTTATATCATGATTTTACGTTTATGATCACATACAAAATTTACTATTGGAGTTGGATATTGCAGTATATAGATTTTAGCACCTTTTTTGTGCACTTACTTATGCAACATTTTTTCTAAATATCAATTTCGACAAATTGTTTACATTTACAAATTTCTGTATACAGGATCACACTACCGTTCTTCTGCAACTTCAGTTTTATTGAATTTCAAGTGACATGGGAAAAGTTTTAAAACACACCAGCATAATAATTTATATAAATACTGATATATACACTGCCCTGTTTGATGCACAAGCTTTTATTTCCCCAAACTTTTCTATTGGAAGTTTCCATTTGGACAAACAAGGATATAAACAAGGCATATTAAATAAATGTCCAACTTTATACATAACTACAAGTAAGGTATTATATACTTATTACAACACTAACTTGCTTATTCTGGTAGAAATAATAATATTTTAAACTGTTGTTCCATAGAACATTGTCTTGTCTTTTATAACCACATACATTTATCAAAGTTGAACAAAACCAAGGTTATATAAATGATACCACAATCAGAGATTAGATTTATAAGGGGGATTCTGCCTGATTTCCAAGTTATACACAAATGCTTTTTATTTATTTATTTTTTGTTATACTACAACAATTGTATTTAACAATACCAAAAACACAATTGCAATACAAGCTGTCTAATCAATCTCACATTTCAGCCTTCCTAATGCATCTCTTGTACCCTTCTCTCAGTCATTCATCTGTAAACTTGCCTGATGAAGGGGCCTCTGTGCTCTGAAAGCTAGCAAATATAAAAAATGCCTTTTGTTTAACCAATAAAGGTATCACTCCTATAATACTTTTGTCTTTTTTGAAACGAAAATATTCAACATCACATAAAGAAAAATAGCTTAGTCATGCTGACTACAGCAATGACTGTGATTCTGTGAACTGTGACTGCAGATCGGTCCTGGAGGGAAGACAGAGGCACAGGCAGATATTGCAAAAACAAACACAATTGTCAATGCCTATAAATCTGCTCAAACATAAAATACAACTTATTTATGCAAAGAACATGAGTGTGGGGTTTTTTTTAAGGAAATTTCTGCAGACCCTTGAAATGATTATTGGTTACAGCTGTCTGTGAACTTCTTACTAACAAAACATTCCGTATCCGGAACCCAGAAGTAATGCAAGACTTGTGATTGGACGGCTGAGGCTCCAGCTGCAGCTACAAAACTGTCTATTATCAGAAATGTTGTTTAACCCCCGATATAGCAAGCCTGAGCAATACCGGTCTGGGGTTTCAGTGATTGTACCTCTGTATATACAAGCAGGGTGTATAGAAATGTGTAGTATAATTGTAGACTTAACCTCATGTGTCAAACTCCCATTGTCTCATGGATTGTAAGCTTGCGAGCAGGGCCTTCTCACCTCTTTGTCTGTTTTACCCAGTTTGTTTATTAGTTTACTATGTTTGTCCCCAATTGTAAAGCGCTACGGAATATGTTGGCGCTATATAAATAAATGATGATCTGAAAACCACATTGCACAATAAATATATGTTTTTTGAATGGATGGTCTCTGCATTGCCACCGGTTTGTTTCACGATCCCCTCAATAACGCTGCGTAATATGTCAGCTCTTTATAAATTAAAAATAATAATACATTTAAGACAGTGGAGAGTGTTAGAGAAAACAATCTGGCACATAAATCAAGTGAACTGTTTATTATTATTGATAAGTAAATAAAATAAGTTGCACTTATGAATACTAGGACTTAAGCGAGCAGATACTATGGTATTGTTACCAAGGCAATGCATTTTAGGGGGAATCCTCTTCGACAGACACACGGATCTTGTATCCAGTCCTTATTATAACCACCAATAAAAAAACATCCCTTGATTGGGTATCATCATCATCATCATTTATTTATATAGCGCCACTGATTCCGCAGCGCTGTACAGAGAACTCATTCATATCAGTCCTTGCCCCATTGGAGCTTACAGTCTAAATTCCCTAATATACACACACACAGACAGACAGACAGAGAGAATAGGGTCAATTTTTTTATTTTATTTTTTATAGCAGCCAATTAACCTACTAGTAAGGTTTTTTGGAGTGTGGGAGGAAACCGGAGTACCCGGAGGAAGCCCACGCAAACACGGGGAGAACATACAAACTCCACACAGATAAGGCCATGGTCGGGAATTGAACTCATGACCCCAGTGCTGTGAGACAGAAGTGCTTACCACTGAGCCACCGTACTGCCCATGCGGGTATTATTTGGGATTGAGTCCTCACTTCCTTCTGCAAAGGGGATCATGACTCCTCTCGCAATTCAGCACCAACAAAATATAGTACAATGTTACACAATATTCTTTTTATGTTTGCAAGGGCGTTACCTCTACATTGAAGTCCCCAGCCCCCATTTGAAATGAGGAAGGGTATGATTCACTTGGATCTGCCTGCTATCCGACACATACCTGCCCACTACGAGCACTGGCCCAGCCAATAATATCCACTCATCATCATCATCGTCTCTTTTCCTGCACCGGATGTCTTCCTCCGACCCTGCTACCATCATGATTACATGTTTCACTAACCATATATTTTTCCTGCACAGACGAGGCACAGTTGGTAGGAGAGCATCGCAGTAAGCAATTAGAAAGCATATGGTGCTTCCACGGGTCACTGCCCCTTTCGAAGCGGCCAGACTCTTGGACCTTTCATGAAGAGGACCCCTTGTCCCTCCTTTGTGTGGGCACATCACTGTCGAGTCCAGAAGGGATGCAGTCACCCTGTTGCCAGAATTGACCACCGGCCAATAGTTGAGGATTATATCCTGGGTCGGTGGTGAATGGTCTGACCTTCCTCCTTGTTGGCTTTACAAATACGTTGGCTGACCGCCCTGCTCTCACCGCCACCGTTTTTTCACCGTTTTTTCTTGACAATTTATAATTAATCCTTTCTTCCAAACATAATCTGATGTCAGTTTATTTATATTGATGGATATAAGATATTGTGGATTATATGATATAAGGAGGTTGGGTGCATGAAAGAGGAAATCAACACTATGCATTTTATGCTATGGAAAGAACATCAAGGCTTTTATTTGAAGTTGTGGTTTGGACTTTAAAGGTGACAGATTATTTGTCTCAAGGTTGGATTAACAATTAGCCTGATGGGGCTGCAGCCCCAGGCCTCTCCACAGAAATAGGCCCAGGCCAGCCAGGATCATTTTTTTTTCGTGAAGGCACCTAATGCGGGGAGGGGGGTGGATTGGGGTGATAAGTGGTAAGGGGTGGTGATGTGGACCTGCTAGGGGCCGGTCCCGTCATTGGAAAGAAATGGGCAGCCACTCACAAGGCTGTCTGTTGCTGAGTGGGGTGGGGGCTGCACGTACAGAGGCTGTGTGTGACTCGTGCTGTGTGACTCAGGCTGTACCAACTTCCACCCAGTCCCAGACTGAGGTCACTGACGCTCAGCACAACAGGTAAGGACAATTTATTTTTACAGTGGATATGTGACAACAGGGGATATGTGACATCAGGGGATATGTGACAACAGGGGATATGTGACATCAGGGGATATGTGACATCAGGGGATATGTGACAACAAGGGATATGTGACATCAATGAATATGAATAACATCAAGGGAAAATGTCACATCAGGGGATATGTGACAACAGGGGATATGTGACAACAGGGAATATGTGACAACAGGGGATATGTGACAACAGGGAATATGTGACAACAGGTCCAACAGTGGATATGTGACAACACAGTATATGTGACATCAGGGGATATGTGACATCAGGGGATATGTGACAACAGGTCCAACAGTGGATATGTGACATCAAGGGATATGTGACATCAGGGGATATGTGACAACACAGTATATGTGACATCAGGGGATATGTGACATCAGGGGATATGTGACATCAAGGGATATGTGACAACACAGGATATGTGACATCAGGTGATATGTGACATCAGGGGATATGTGACAATACGGGATATGTGACATCAGGGGATATGTGACATCAGGGGATATGTGACAACACAGGATATGTGACAACAGGGATATGTGACAATACGGGATATGTGACATCAGGGGATATGTGACATCAAGGGATATGTGACAACAGGGGATATGTGACATCAAGGGATATGTGACAACACAGGATATGTGACAACAGGGATATGTGACATCAGGGGATATGTGACAACACAGGATATGTGACAACAGGGATATGTGACAATAGGGGATATGTGACATCAGGGGATATGTGACATCAAGGGATATGTGACAACAGGGGATATGTGACATCAAGGGATATGTGACAACACAGGATATGTGACAACAGGGATATGTGACAATACGGGATATGTGACATCAGGGGATATGTGACAACAGGGGATATGTGATATCAGGGGATATGTGACAACAGGTCCAACAGTGGATATGTGACATCAGGGGATATGCGACATCAAGGGATATGTGACAACAGGGGATATGTGACATCAGGAGATATATGATAACAGGTCCAACAGTGGATATGTGACATCAGGGGATATGTGACAAAAGGTCAAACAGGGGATATGTGACATCAGGGGATATGCGACAACATGGGATATGTGACATCAAGGGATATTTGACAACACAGGATATGTGACAACACAGGATATGTGACAATATGGGATATGTGACATCAGGGGATATGTGACATCAAGGGATATGTGACAACAGGGGATATGTGATATCAGGGGATATGTGACAACAGGGGATATGTGACATCAGGGGATATGTGACAATACGGGATATGTGACATCAGGGCATATGTGACATCAGGGGATATGTGACATCAAGGGATGTGTGACAACACAGGATATGTGACAACAGGTCCAACAGTGGATATGTGACATCAGGGGATATGTGACATCAGGGGATATGTGACAACAGGGGATATGTGACATCAGGGGATATGTGACAATACGGGATATGTGACATCAGGGCATATGTGACATCAGGGGATATGTGACATCAAGGGATGTGTGACAACACAGGATATGTGACAACAGGTCCAACAGTGGATATGTGACATCAAGGGATATGTGACATCCTGGGATATGTGACAACAAGGGATATGTGACAACAGGAAATATGTGACAACAGGGAATATGTGACATCAGGGGATGTGTGACCTCAGGGGATATGTGACATCAGGGGATATGTGATAACACGGGATATGTGACAACAGGGGATATATGAAACAGGGGATATGTGACATCAGGGGATATGTGATAACAGGTCCAACAGGGGATATGTGACATCAGGGGATATGTGACATCAGGAGATATGCGACATCAAGGGATATGTCACAACAGGGGATATGTGACAACAGGTCCAACAGTGGATATGTTACATCAAGGAATTTGTGACATCAGGGGATATGTGACATCAGAGTTTATGTGACATCAAGGGATATGTGAGAACAGGTCCAACAGTGGATATGTGACATCAGGGGATATGTGACATCAGGGGATATGTGACATCAGGGGATTTTTGACATCAGGGGATATGCGACAACACGGGATATGTGACAACAAGGGATATTTGACATCAGGGGATATTTGACATCAGGGGATATGCGACAACACGGGATATGCGACATGAGGGGATATGTGACATCAGGGGATATGTGAGAACACGGGATATGTGACAACAGGAGATATGTGACAACAGGGGATATGTGACATCAGGAGATATATGATAACAGGTCCAACAGAGCATATGTGACATCAGGGGATATGTGACATCAGGCCCAACAGGGGATATGTGACATCAGGGGATATGTGACATCAAGCCCAACAGGGGTTATGTGACAACAGGGGATATGTAACATAATGGGATATGTGACAAAAGGGGATATGTGACATCAAGGGATATGTGACATCAGGCCCAACAGGGGATATGTGATAACAGGGGATATGTGGTAAGAGGTCCAACAGGGGATATGTGATAACACGGGATATGTGACATCAAGGGATATGTGAAAACACGGGATATGTAACAACAGGGGATATGTGACAACAGGGGATATATGATAACAGGTCCAACAGGGGATATGTGACATCAGGGGATATGTGACAACAGGTCCAACAGGGGATATGTGACAATATAATATACATGTGTGAATGGCAGGTCTGTATTAGCATAGGGATCAATTTCTTTTCTTACAACAAAATGACCAACTTTTTCAATGGAGGTTATACCCTGGTGCCACTGACAGCTAACTGTGTTTAACTATTTGTATTTTGTAGTCTGCTCAGATGTATGAAGACTTAAAGACAGAATAGCATATAACAAATCTTATACATTTCCCTTTGACCATTTGAAGTGTTAGGAGGTATGAAAATAACCATCAGCTGATAATCACATTCTCACACATTAACTGCACAGTTTGTTTATATCAGTAAAAATCATATTTTGCACTCTGTATTAGGTGACGATCTCATGGCTGCCCTCTGTATTGTGTGGTGGTGACAAGGTTGCTATGTATTGTGTGGCGGTCACAAGGGTGCTGTGTATTGTGTGGCGGTCACAAGGGTGCTGTGTATTGTGTGGCGGTCACAAGTGTGCTGTGTGTTCTTCTGCTGCTTGAAGGTTGGATGTGCTGTTCATTCAGAGATACTCCTCTGCATATCATCCATGGTTAATTGATTTACTGTCACCAGCTGGAACCAGGCTGGTCATTCTCTTCTGACATCTCTCACTAACAAGGTGTTTCCACCCACAGAACTGCCGCTCACTGGATGTTTTTGGTTTCTGTTTGAGTTCTGTAAACTCTAGAGACTGTTGTGTGTAAAAATCAAGAGATCAGCAGTTTCTGAGGTACTGAAACAACCTGTAAAGCACTAACAATCATTCCACAGTAAAAGTCACTTAGATCACATTTCTTCTCTATTCTGGCGTTTGGTCTGAACAACAATTGCAGTTTTTGACCATGTCTGCATGCTTTTATGCATTAAGTTTCTGCCACATGATTGGCTGTTTAGATATTTGCATTCACTAGCAGGTGTTCAGGTATACCTAAGTGGACTGTGTAGGTTTCTCTCTCTCTATCTCTCTCTCTCTCTCTATTAGGATCAATATAGATACATACAATAGACAGTGTAATTATATATTTATATATATATATATATATATATATATATATATATATATATATATATATATATATATTTATATTTATAAAAAGTTCAAGTTTTTTGTTTTTATTTATTTTTCTTAAGTTTTCAGCACCCTGTAGTTTGTTCAATGTTACAAACCTAAAAATTAGCTTTGTTTCATGTATGTTTCTGTTAAAGCACTTTATAAATAAATATAATCAGCCATTTTTTTGTATGTTTGTCTTCAATGTTCAATGAACTAACATATATTTATGTCTTAACTGTCAAAATTGCATCAGGATAGCTCTGAGTTTAGGGACTATCCTTATTAGCCAGGAGCTTGTCCCAGCATGAGGGACAGCTGATATGTACTTCCTCTCTTCAGTTTACATACATGTTCTGTGAACCAGTTAGTGGTGCACTCTTTATTTAAGGAAAGATGGAAAGGGATGTAGGTGGTTGGAGGGAAGTGCAAGCTATGCCCTCCATGATGCTGGCCACACCCACACATCAATGGCCACACCTCCGGTGAGACGGCACTTCTCACAATAGGCCCTTTATAATTTTCAGCCCCAGGCCCATCTGGCCCTCATTTGTCTAGAAGTGAATAGTCGTGGTGAATGTTGGCATATGACATTTGTAAAAAGTGTAATACTGGGACAGTTCTCATTCTAACCAGCAGGTGGCAATATAACGCCATTGTTTTGGAGCTGTAAAAGATAAGTTCATTCCAGGTTACTCAGGATCATGATGTCAGTTTTCTGGGGGTATGGGATGGTCTATAATCATCCAGTGTTGGGTGGAGCTCTAATAATAAATACCAGGAGCACTTGGATGTGTCAGATCCTGCAGATTGTACCCAGGTCTTGTGCTGCACACAGTGACTGCTACCATGGCTGGAGTACGGGTGGCAGTAGTCACAGGGGGCAACAAAGGGATCGGTCTGGCTATAGTAAGAGCCTTGTGCAAGCAGTTCCAGGGAGACGTGTATCTGACAGCCAGGGACCCCAAGCTGGGGGAGGAAGCTATCAAGGGACTAAAGGATGAAGGTCTGTCCCCTCTCTTCCATCAGCTGGACATCAATGACCTGTGCAGTATCCAGGCTCTGCGGGACTTCCTGAAAGAGAAGTATGGGGGGCTGGATGTCCTCATTAATAATGCTGGCATTGCATTTAGAGGTATGTCCTCCTGGTTTCTGACACCTTTACCTATTCACTACACTGTGCCGTGTGTTGCTGGACTGTCACTGCACACTGTGCCGTGTGTTGCCGGTCTGTCACTGCACACTGTGCCGTGTGTTGCAGGTCTGCCTGAAAAAGTTAATTAACCAATATGTTTGATGCATTACACTACAATATATTTTGCAAATGTAAATTTATATATTGAACCGTCTTCAGTGCAAACCTTGTACACAACCAATTAACATTGTTATCATGTAAAGTTTATATTATTGTTTCCACTACAATGAGTTAGTTTTACAATTCACATCAGGACATGCATCATGTTGCTCTCCAGCTTGTGAACTACTAGTACCAGCATGCCTTACCCCATATGAAATGAGGATTTGCTTATTTACCAATAAATCTGTGTCTTTTTATCATAAGAGCTACCAGACATTGGGTGACAAGAAATGCTGGTACTTGTAGTTCAATAACAGAACCACTCATTGTCTCTGGTGTAAAGCTGCAGTTGTCATTCTGCAGCCGTTTGTTTTAGTACAAAATGGTAACTGAACAGGTGAAGTAAGAATCTGTGTCAGTAACAATTAGATTCTTGTAGAACATGATGCTGTTCTGGCACCATCCATTATATAGTTAAATCCTATTTCATTTAGTGCTATATTTATAATCTGTGCCATGTGAGGCAGACTGGTCCCCTCTGGCTGTGATTGTGGGGAGGGTCCTATCTAACAGTCCCCTCCCCTCTCCTGACAGACTCCTTCCATCACTACACGCTCAGCCTCGCCCGTCTTCATCACTGCTCACTCTGGGACTCTTGTTTCCAGAACTGTGGTCATGCTGCTGGACGGGTTTCTCCTATGGCAACACTCAGCAGATATTTTGCATCTTAAGTCACTGTACTAAACATTGCAGAACTGTAGCACACCAAAATAACCAGAGCTCACAGACACCAGTTATTTTGGTGCCCCATACAATCAGGTGCCCCAGGCTGTTGCCCAGTCAGTTTATAGCTTAGACAGGCAAATTTTCTTTATGAGAAATCTTAATACATATGTATAATAAAATATGAAATATACCATCTTGTGAAAACAATGTAACTGTCCTCTACTCTAATCTATTGCCCTATCCTGCCACCTCATTTTCTCTCTTCTCCTGCACTGCCCGGTTGTCTCCTGTTCTGCCTTCTCCTGCCCAATCATATCTTCTCCAGGGGAACCTCCTGTCCTGCCTTCTCCGGGGGAACCTCCCGTCCTGCCTTCTCCAAGGGAACCTCCTGTCCTTCCTTGTCCAGCCCAATCATATATTCTCCAGGGGACCCTTCCATCCGGCCTTCTCCAGGGGAAACTCCCCTGCTGCTTTCTCCAAGAGAACCTCCCATATGGCCATCTCCAGGGGAATCTCCCGTCCTGCCTTCTCCAAGGGAACCTCCTGTCCTGCCTTCTCCAGCCCAATCATACATTCTCCAGGGGAAGCTCCCATCCTGCCTTCTCCAGGGGAACCTCCTATCCTGCCATCTCCAGGGAAAGCTCCCATCCTGCCTTCTCCAAGGGAACCTCCTGTCCTGCCTTCTCCAACTCAATCATATATTCTCCAGGGAAACCTCCCATCCTGCCTTCTCCAGGGGAAGCTCCCGTCCTGCCTTCTCCAAGGGAACCTCATGTCCTGCCTTCTCCAACCCAATCATATATTCTCCAAGGGAACCTCCATCCTGCCTTCTCCAGGGGAACCTCCTATCCTGCCTTTTCCAGCCCAACCATATCTTCTCCAGGAGAACCTTCCGCCCTGCCTTCTCCAGGGGAAGCTCCCATCCTGCCATCTCCAGGGGAAGCACCCGTCCTGCCTTCTCCAAGGGAACCTACTCTCCTGCCTTTTCCAACCCAACCATATCTTCTCCAGGGGAACCTTCCGCCCTGCCTTCTCCAAGGGAACCTCATGTCCTGCCTTCTCCAACCCAATCATATATTCTCCAGGGGAACCTGCCATCCTGCCTTCTCCAGGGGAACCTCCCATCCTGCCTTCTCCAGGGGAACATCCCATCCTGCCTTTTCCAGGGGAACATCCCATCCTGCCTTTTCCAGGGGAACATCCCATCCTGCCTTCTCCGGGGGAAGTGCCCGTCCTGCCTCCCCAATCCTGTCTTGTTCTCTACTCTCTGGCCTCTTTGTTCCTGTTTACATTTAACATTGCTGTTATATTAATACCGATTCATTTTTAAATTCAGTTCTCCTACTGTATGTCAGAACATGTTCTAATAAACTTCTGTTTTTGAAATCGCCAGTTGATGACACAGCCCCCTTTGGTACCCAAGCTGAAGTAACGATGAAAACCAACTACTTTGCTACAAGAGATATTTGCAATGAGCTACTTCCAATCATTAAACCAAATGGTAAGTTTAATGTGATGACGTTGAACAAATATGGTATTTTATCTTCCATCTATGTGCCCATGCTTGAATTTTGTACATGTTGTAGGGTGGATATAACTGCAGTCATGGGGGTATAGTTACTAACCGGGGGGTTCCGATGAACCTCCGATTTTTGGCGCTTTGCCGTAATATTTTTTAAAACAGCAATTTTATAAAAGACAGAAGCCGATGGGCAATGTAGCTACCACTCTGATCAGTCAGTCCTTCCACAGAGTGCACAGAGAATAAGGTATGAGAACCCAGACTACTGTGTAGGTTTCGCTGCAACATAGGACAGCAGAGAAGTAGAGAGGTTTAAGTTCTCAAATCATTATTGGTAGTGTAATGTCATCTCTTTTCCTCATAGGGAGAGTTGTTAATGTATCCAGTATCGCCAGCCACATGAGCCTTCTAAAGTGCAGCCCCCAACTCCAGGAGAAGTTCCGCAGTGACACCATCACAGAGGAAGAGCTGGCGGCACTCATGGAGAAGTTTGTAGAAGATGCCAAGAAAGGAGTCCACCAAGAACAAGGCTGGCCAAACAGTGCTTACGGGGTGACCAAAATTGGAGTAACGGTGTTATCCAGGATCCAAGCTCGGCAGTTAAAGGAGACCAGGAAAGGAGAGGGCATTATCCTCAATGCCTGCTGTCCGGGGTGGGTGAGGACGGATATGGCTGGTCCCAAAGCTCCCAAATCTCCAGATGAAGGTGCCGAGACACCAGTATATCTCGCTCTTCTACCATCTGCACCAGAATCGCCGTATGGGGAGCTGGTCTCTGAAAAGAAGATTGTAACATGGTAGAGAAACAAAATCAATGACCGACAGCCCAAACCACAATGTTGTCTATCAGATGCATTCGTATAGGTGTGTGTGTTTGTCTTATTGTGTGATCCCTTCTTTTATATGTAATTTTTGGTAAGTAATAAAAGTTTACTTTGATTAAACAGTTTGTTTCTGAATACATATTACTGTGGTGAGTGGGTTATAATTATTTTTATCACAACACGGAAGAGACACGTATATTATTCCATAAGTGGAATACACAATTCTATGGGGTTTTGAAGCTGTATTCTTAAAGTTTAACAAATGCACATAGTGGAAGAACCAATAGTCATGAAATTGCAGTCAATCAGTTCATTAGGAACCAGTGACCTCACTGAGCCGTTAAGGGCACAGTCCCTCATATACACAGACTAAGAAAGGAGATATAGAAGTAAATTTACTATGTAGAACAAGAGTAGTGGTTCTGTGCATCTGTCCTATACACAGAAGGCTGGATTCATTAAGGTAACGAACGGATTGTGCATTTTGTATTCATCAATAGATGAGAAATAGACTTTTCTCATCATTTTGATCATATTTCGCCATATGGTTAATAACAAAAAGAAAGGTCTGATACATATAATATTATTTTATGAGTAATAAATACAAATTTCTTTGCCTTTAACATAATTTTGTTGATTGGTGTGCTGCTTAGGTTGAACATTCTGATCGTTTAGTACAATTAGCTTGAGCTGATGTTGAAGAGCACCCAACGAATGATATATATGGTTGAAAAGATACTCACAATAGAGGTATATCCAGTTCTGGTGGAGACAAGAAAACGATATTCTTTTGAGTGTACTATGGCTATGGATCTGGGTCAAATTACCGTATCTGCCAACATTCCCAGTTTTGTGAGATGCTATCTCGTTTTCAGCTGCCAAAAATCAGGATAGTCCCACGAAAACTAGTGCCATTGGTGGGTAAGTGTGATTTTTTTTAGACTAAATAACAATTAATAATAATAATATTGAGGGAAAAAGATTTTACTGGTACCATTGGCTCGATGTTCTAGCTGTTATGTCTCTGACTGGGCTGATAGAAAAGAAAATACACATAATAGCATAAGTCAGACTGTATCTCTCTCTGCTTATCCTTGAAGTTCGGGGCTGGTCTTGGGGTCAGGAGTAGAGACGTTCGTACCAGACACAATTCAATTTTCAAACTGGTTTGAGGAACTTGGAATGTCTCTAATTTTAGAAGCATTAAAAACTAGAGATGCTCAGGCTCAGTTACCCGAGAACCGAAAACACCCGATCTTAGCAGATCTGTGTACCGAGCCGAGCCGGCTTGGTACTTTCACGCGCACTCGGAATTGAAAACAAGGCAAAATGTCATTGTTACGTCGTCGGATCTCACGATCCAGCGCCATTTCACAGAGGGACACCTAAGGGGTAGCACAGTTCTTGGCAGTCTCTAGTGCAGTTGGGCAGTGTCATAGGTAGAAAAGAAAGAGGAGGGGGTAGCAGTGTTCTTCAAAGTCTCCAGTGACATTCAGGAGAGCTCCATTGCTAATTCCCATTGCTGAATTACAAATAATAGGTCTGACAGGCTTGGTCTTCTAAATCTGCAGTCACATTGTACTGTGTTATATAGGATACACACAAAGAGGAGAGCTCCATTGTTCCATTGATAATTGCCATTGCTGAATTACAAATAATAGGTCTGACAGGCTTGGTCTTCTAAATCTGCTCCATTGCTAATTGTTATTGCTGAAATAGAAATAGTAGGGCTGGCAGTGTTGTTCTTAATCTGCAGTCACATTGTACTGTGTTATCAAAATGGATTCACAGCAGTACACAGAAGAGCAGGAGCACCAAGCAGCTGCTGGCACCCGCCATGATGATAGTAATCCCTCTACGTCATCTGCTAAAGCCTATGTAAAAGTGCATAGTGTTTTTAAGTCAGGGAAACAAAAATGTAAAAAAAACACCTTTTACCTTGGTCAAGAAAAAAGACATGTAATCCAGGCAAAGTTATCTGCAGGAAAAAATAAAATTGCCAAAATGCCATTTTACACACACAGTGGCATGGAAAGAATGAGGCCTTCGCATTTCTCTATGAGTGCTAGTTCTGCAACTGTCACTGAGGCATTTTCTTGTAAGGTCAGTCATGACCAAGTAAGACTTTGTCATTCGGACTCCAAAAGTGGTGTCCAAATACTTTTACGTGTAAAAGCCGAGCTGAAAGAAAAAGGTAAGGCATTAGAGGAAAATGTATGTTCAGATTCAGAAATGACACAAATCCCTGAGGAGAGTCTATCCACGAGTGTGTGTGTGCGCCACCTTTTTTCCCCCAAACTTTTCTATTGGAGGTCTCCATTTTGACAAACAAGGTGAGTATATTATTACAACTATTATTATAGTTATATCATCATTATTATTATTATATAACTACAATTGCTACTACTTTTCTAATCTGGTAGAAATTATAATACTTTAAACTGTTGTTCTGTAGAATGTTGTCATGTCTTTCATAAGCGCAATCAAAGCTGAACAAAACCAAGGTTATATTAATGATACCCCAATCAGAGATTTATAAGGGGGATTCTGTCGGATTTCCAAGTTATACACACATGCTTTTTATTTTTTATATTATTCTACAACAATTGTATTTAACAATACAAACAATACCATTGCAAAACAAGCTGTCTACTCAAGCTCACATTTCAGTCTTCCTAAATTAAAGAAAAATAGCTTAGTCATGCTGACTACAACAAGAGATCTGTCCCGGGAGAGAGACACAGCAGACAAGGCAGAACTTGTGCAGGATGACTGATGAATGCTAAAAAAAACAAACACAATTATCAATGTCTATAAATCTGCTCAAACATATAATACCATTTATATATGCAAAGAACATGAGTGTGGGTTTT
The DNA here is from genome assembly GCF_038048845.1 of Mixophyes fleayi. Lineage (NCBI taxonomy): Eukaryota > Metazoa > Chordata > Amphibia > Anura > Limnodynastidae > Mixophyes > Mixophyes fleayi. The sequence goes on from NC_134403.1 coordinate 359,082,663, forward strand.
TTTTTTTTTAAAAAAATGGAAATCTCTGCAGTCCCTGGAAATGATTATTAGTTTCAGCTGTCTATGAGAACATCTTACTAACAAAATGTTCCGTACCTGGAACCCATAAGTAGTGCAAGACTTGTGATTGGACAGCTGAGGTTCGTTGGAATAGAGCTGCAGCTACTAAACCTTCTACTGTTATAAAAAAAAATGTTGTTTAGCCCCAGATACAGCAAGAATGAGCAATACCGGTCTGAGATTTCAGTGATTGTACCTGTGTATATACAAGCAGGGTGTATAGAAATGTGTAGTATAATCTGAAAACCACATTGCACAATAAATCTATGGTTCTGGAGTGGATGGGATCTGCATTGCCACCTAGTGCTCATAAGTGGTACTGAAGGGGTTTTTTTTTGTAAAGGACATTTTAAACGCGTTGTTTAAGGGGTCTATTTAACAAGTTTAGGCTATATAGCGATACCAGACTTTCAGTTACACTTTCATCAAAACAACAAATTAAAAAAATTGAAAAACAAATAATTTAGTTTTACTAAAGAAAAAATGCTTCTATCTATGTCACAAACACGATCCCAGCTGCCGTGACTTTGGGGTGATTTGCTGTATGAAGTCAGACGATTCCAGCTCGCAGTCTCTCTCTACCTATCACACAGGTTATAGACCTACTGAAACGCCCCCAAACACAGCGCTCACACCTCACACACTTCAGGTTTGCCACCACCTATTGAATATGGGCAACAGGACCCCAATATACTGGCACACAAGGCTTCTAGCTATCCGCAGACTAGCAAGACCCACACCAGCAAGCACTCTTCACACCTCATCATCATCACCATCATTTATTTATATAGCGCCACTGATTCCACAGCGCTGTACAGAGAACTCTCTCACATCAGTCCCTGCCCCATTGGGGCTCACAGTCTAAATTCCCTAACATACACACACAGACAGACAGAGACTAGGGTCAATTTTGATAGCAGCCAATTAACCTATTAGTATGTTTTTGGAGTGTGGGAGGAAACCGGAGGAAACCCACGCAAACACTGGGAGAACATACAAACTCCACACAGGTAAAGCCATGGTCGGGAATTGAACTCATGACCCCAGGGCTGTGAGGCAGAAGTGCTAACCACTTAGCCACCGTGCTGCCCAGACTGTTATACAAATGTAAATGCAAGCACACACTAAGCTTGTTAATCAAGTGTATTAACAAATTTAACAAATCACACACTGTGTTAACTTGGTCGAGCTATTTCTTCTTAACAGGCTAATGGATTTGTTAGAGTATCAAGGACGCAACATATTAAATTATAAATTCAATATACAAAAGTACAGGGCATACAGATTGACATAACGAGCAATACAGTTTAAAATAAAAGGGGTTACATTCAGAGTGTCACTTACATGAATTGTATACTCTGTGCCATGGGAAATTGGCAAGGAAGATGGACAGCTTATCAATGTGAATTGATTTCCCAAAGTCTGACATCTTGTTATACCTGGTCTCAGCCTTTTAAAGACACTTCCACACCTCTTGCTACCACCGGGGGTTGTGGCCTGTGACACTTATTTCAATCACCATTTGCATGTTGTCTGATTTACTAACCAAGTCTACTATGTGATCTAACTTTTCTGTAGAGCATCACATCAATCCAATTTTATTATTAATTAATCCCCTATGACTATGTCCATCTTTTGATACCAAACATGATGACATTTTGACAATGTGGCATACCTTTTCCTAAGATATGTGATTTTAGTTGTTCCTGGATACCACCCGTACCTGTCATTTACAGCCCTGGTGTGATTTCTGCTCCTCAGTATGGAGTAACACCGGATTTTCCAAAATATGAACTATGAAGACATTTTCCTTTGAAGTTCATATTTCTATATACCTGCAAACGCTGCCTTGGGCTACAAGTTGTCCAGCCGTGACCGGCCCCACAAAGACTATTCAGGAGTCCAAAAACTAACTTGTGTCAAGACATATCTTACAGCAAGAGCTCTTTGAAGCTGCTACAGGTGACATGGTTATCTTCTCACACTGGGATGTGCAAAGCCAGCAAATACATTTACATCAGACTTTCTATCTTTACATTGTACACTTTAACAGCTCAATTTATCCATGGATTCATTTGATATAACCTACTTACACTGCAGTTATGATTTATCCTGTATAAATAACTACAAGCTATTTCTGTTCACGACAATCTACATAATAAAGTCTTTTTTTCCAGTAAGGACCCTCTGCTATCACCACCCTGAGATGGCTATAATCATAGGAGAACAGCGGGGGTACTTGTACTTGCTTTGCATGGGGAAGGTCTCCTGCAAAGGCAGCTATCGCCAGGAATACCTGACACTAGTCTTCTCCAGCCCAATGGCTCTGTTAACTAGCAATATGTCCTAAATACGGATTTAGAGCTTTTATCCCTTAAATAGTCCCCTAAAGCTGTTAGGCTTTTATATATATATATATATATTTCCCTACAACATGGTACCTCTGAGCTTTAGTTTAGCATATACAGCAATACTTGCCCCCCCCCCCCCTGTGTTGCTCCAGGTAACAGAAACTGCTGTGCAGCGTTAGGACTGTCAGCCCTACCAGCTGCCACTTCAAACTACATTTTGTGTTACCTTCTCTGTAACTGTCAGTAATGAGCAAAGCAGGATTCAAACAGAAGCTTTTTAGACCCTGTTGCAATCAGCTTGGTGATGATGCCCCAGGGGAGGAACAGATATATGTATACTTCCCAACATTTAGAATCCTGAAATCGGGACAAAATAAGCCCCACCCCCATTCTGACAACTCCACCCACAAATGGGCACATTTGAGTAACACTCCACTCACTTTCCTTTGAAGACCTTGTGGTCCTTGAACCTGCATGTCCCTCCAAAATTGGGACTATTGGGAGGTATGTTTGACCAAGTGGGAGGGGTAATGTGTATGATTATGCTAATTGCATCATCATTTCGCTGCCTGCTCAATGCTCACTGAGATGGGTGTGGCCTAATCACTCGATTTGCATAATTACATCACATTCCCGCCCACCTTGTGGGAGAGTCGCTGCTTTTCCTGGAGATCGCCCCTATTTTGTGAGTCTCCTGGGTACTAAACTACCTTATCTCTTTGATTTAGTTTCTATACGCTTCTGTTCTTCTATTTATTGATAGAGAGCTTCAGACACTGGTTACAGATGAGTGACCAGTATCAATTTATGGCACGGGTTGTAAAAGCTGAGGCCTTTTAAAATCTCTCTTAAAGGTTACATCAATATCAGTGATATCTTAGAACAGCTCAACAGGGTGACACAGAATCTCGGACGTCTGAAGAAAGGGAAATAAGGACACAGGAAAATGTCATATTTTCTCCAATGTCATACTTATAGGAGTCATGTTTGGTATGAAATAAAACCTACAGTGAAAGTTGTTTAAACAGAGGTCATAAACAACTACATTTCATTTATACAAACTTTCTAGTTCTGACATCACAGTGGAAGGGGGGTTGTGGGCGGTGGCATACGTCTTTCCGGCAATGTAAATGTCGGCACTTAACATGCCAGCAGGCTAAATGCCGACACTTACATTGCATGACAAGTTGACAATATCGTCAGTGTTATCTGCGACATTCACAATGTCGCCAATCACATTGCTGACTTAAAAGACCAATGTTGCCAGGCAAATGTCAGAAAACGTACATAACCCATTGTGGGTACCTGCAGCATGTTTAAAATGTCCTTTAAACCAACAAACAGATTTGTTCAATTTTTGGAGTCAATTTCATATTGAGAAGTGTTCCTTTATTCCTATTTCTCCAAAAGATAGAAATTGATCAATTGTAAGCTTATCATTTCTGTGTTTTATTCTTTTTTTTGTTTTACAAGTAACTTTTGTATTATATCTTTGTATGTCATTTTGTTAATTGCTTTTCATCGAGGGCATTGTGGATTTATTATCCATATTAAATGACACTTAATAGGTTCAGGTCTTTGTGTTCTTGCGAATTCATGTGCCAGACTTAGCTGGTTTCTAGAACACTACATAGTTAAACCAGAGGAGATCATTTGGTTGATGATAACTCTGATGAAAGTAAATTGTAATAGATTAGTTTAAATGGAGAACTGAAGGCTTCCTGAGAAGGAGTGTCAGCTTTTCACAAAAAAAACCCTTGTAGTGGCATAATTTGTAAGGCAAAGCTAGTGTGTGGGACAAACAGGGTAAAGTTTTAATCATTTTTATACAGACCAGGTGGTTGTTTTTGATTAACCCTTTGTCACACACACGTCACACAGGCTCAGGCAAGTGCTGGATCACAACAACGCATTAGTCAGATAAAAGCTAATGTGTTGTTGCTGGATCACAACAACACATTAGTCAGATAAAAGCTAAATACTAATTATGGCTCACCACCTAAATGCAATGTTAGTAAATGGCTCCACAGTTATCATAAAATGTCAGAGTTGTCTGTAGCTTGAATCAGGGGCGCTAGTGACTTCAGAGATGCCCAAAGTTGCCTGAGGTTGGGGCTAGTAAGGCAGATGATTTCATCATTATCTGGAGTTGGAGCACGAGGTTCCGGTGACCTCACATCTTGTTCCGTTGAGATATACCACCTGGCCCCCATTCTTCTACGGCCACCCACCATTCCATTAGGCGTTGCCCACAAAAAACTGGGACTGTATAGTGCATATGCATCTGAATTGGGTTTTAGTTCGACCCAATTAAAATATGTCCCCAGTGTTTTCCTTGGCAAGATTTAGTAAGCGTAAAGTAAATAAAATAAGTCTAAAAATTGATTTTGGGTGATACTGAACAACATGAATGTCTTTTTGTGTACCTAAACTCCTAAGTAATATGTAGTAATGAAGTTTACAAACCTAATTAATAGAATAAAAAACTCATCATTACTGATACATGCTAAATAGAAGAGAACAAATAAAAAAGAGAAACGATGGTAGACAGTGTACTCTGCTGGACGAAAAGAAGAATGCAACTGTTTAGGTTTTAATTTATTATGCTATTTGTGTTACCTTTCTGTCAGATTATTATAAAACACTGGTTAGCATATAAAATGTGATCCAATAGATCCACAGTAATACACACAATGATAAACAGCTTATACTGCTATTTCACTTACATGAGTTTGCAGGGAGAACACTGCTACCCCTGTTTCTGTGTGAGCAATGGCGTTGGATCTCCTGGGGAGGGAGGTACTTATGGAATCCAAAACCCGCAAGATCCAACAACGCAACAATGATGTTTTGCCTCGATTCAGATCCGAGGAAGCGGGAAAGTACCGAGCTGGCTCAGCATGGTACTCGGATTGGCGATGTTCAGGGGGGGGGATTCGGTTTTCGGAAAACTGAGGCTGAGCATCTCTAGTTACCAGCACTCTGCCCTGACCTGTTCTGGCTGCCTGTGACCTCACCTCTCTGCTTCCTGGAGACTTCCTTTCAGAACCCAGGCACACTCCAGCATCAGCACCCTCTCAGTCTCAATAGAGCGCACAATAACTCATACGCCGTTCAGTTTCACTCCCCGTCACTCAACCGAATTAGAGTCGAAGGAGTATCCCCCCTAGGGGTCTATTTATTAACAGAGTGCAGTAACAATCAATATGCAAACCACAGAAATGCATAATAATAAAAAACACCGCTGTAATTTACCATGCCCCGGCATCTTTACCTTCACAAAGCCTTTTTGCTATTTACCAGCAACCTGACGCTGCCAGTGATTGGATGAATTATGGCCATACCCAGAGCTCTTCCACAGGTGAGGGATCCAGCGACGTCTGAGGCTTCAGCTGGATCCTTTGTAAAAACCCAGTAACGCCATCCTGAGATCGCCTGAAATTGCTGCGATAAACAAAGCTTTTTGCAGCTTAATAAACTGATTATTGCTGCAGTCCCCGTAGATGTTTATGAAGAAAGCGGAGAGCTCCGGTTATAGAGTTAAAACCAGAGAAATCTCTGTTTCGCCTGCTCTAAACCTTTGTTAAATAGCAAAATGGGATGATAGAGTCTTATAACTGTGTTTTAGGATCTTCACCACCTCTTAAGTTGACCCCTTAGGCTAGAACTGGAATCCCTCCATACAGTAGACCCGAAAACTGAACTGACACCGGAAAGCTCATCCCTCTCCGAACCCCAAGTCATAATCTTTAAATACTGGGTCCTGCAGACACTCCCTCCGAAAGGGTGTCACATTCACAATATGGTGCTTTGGGGACATTAACCCCCCCCCTCCCCCTTTAGCATAAAACACAACACGAATGCCCTTGAATGTCATTAACCTAATACATTCAGCAGCCAGACATATTATACAGATACAGCATATATATGACTGTGCATTAAATACATTTATATAGGAATACATGATAACTATGGCCGGCCATGCAGATAATGTCATTATGATGGGAACTTCTGCACAAACCAACAGTAAATTTAAATAATACCTAAGGAATTTATACAGAGAGGGAGGAATACAATGTTGTAGAACCAATCAATTTACTTGCATTGCACAGATAAAAGCTCATTGATGATTGGTAGTTATGGTTCAGTATGATTTTTGCACGTAAATGCAACGTTAGTAAATAAGCCCTATCAAGATGTGTTGCATCAGCCCCCTCTGGATCTGCCACTGCATACAGCATATATATGACTATGCATTAAATACATTTACGTAGGCATCCATGATAAGAACTTTATGGCAGCGCCCAAGTTCCTCAGCCCTCATACATTCTTCCCAACAATTAGCATCACAAAATCGTGACAAAATAAGCCCTGCCCTGTTCTGTCCAAACTCCACCCATAACTGAACAAATTTGCATAAAAAAATCATCCACTTTTGTGCTAAGCCCTGTCCCTTTAAGGCACTGGAATCAGGATGTCCCTACAAAATCAGGACAATTGGGAGGTACGCTCATATGCTGCTTTGACAATAACAATCTTCTGCTGGACCAGACAGTAGTATCTCCCTAAAGAATTCAGTTACTAACACTATGTGGAATTTTATTTAACAGAAGTAATTGTAGTGTTTCATTTTGCATAACATATTTAATAATCTCATGTATTTTTCCATCAGTTAATCTTATTTTTTAGAACCATGTAAATGAGTCATGTGAAACAGGTGGGCATGGTCTGTTCATTAAACATGGAAGGAGTAATGCGAGAAGGACCAATTAGAAACTGCATCTCCCTAAATAAATCTAATTTCCTATTTCTCATTTATGTACACTAGGTGGCAGCATTGCATTTAGCATTAGCTACCATATCAGGTGCTCTTCTTGAAGTAACTAGTATTTAATACTAGAGTAGAAAAGATTTAATTGTCTACTTTCAAAGATACAATTTTTGCCTGTGTTGTGAAAAATGAATTGAACCAATCAATGTACCGTAATTGTTTATTTAGGGCTCATGTACTAATACAGAAGTTAATTCCAAAATCTGCACCAAGCTAAAGTAACCAATAATCAGACATTTGCTTTTATTGCATTAGAAAGATAAAAGCTAATTGCTGATTGGTTGTTGTGGTTTAGTATAAATTTTGCGCTTAAATGCAACATAATTAAATGAGCCATCTATAGATGCGTTTCATCTTTACTAGATTATTATATGGCCGTTGAGGCTGATTAAAGACACAGAAGTGTACCTCCCAACATGCAAGCCCTTATCAGCGGGGCTGGGGGCGTTGCCACATCTCAATAGGGGCGTGGTCATGTGCCGATTAGCTATCACCCAAAACATTCCCACCCGCGGGACAAACATGTCCGCAGGGTGGGACAGCGGCACAGAGCCCTAAATTCGGGACTGTCCCACTGAAATTGCAGTTGTGGGAACACTCCTTTATATACTGCCTATGTTAGAAAACCTCTCCCTCCAACTTTCTGCCTCTCCAGTTTCAGGTTGGCGAAAGTGAATCGTGCAAGTCTGCATAGGCGCATAATTAGATATTATATATTTGTCTTCAGTACTAAAGCTATGTTAGTCATTATGTGATCTGTGTAGGGAGCCTTTATTATGCCTAATAAACATTTTCCCATAAAGGGAAATCCTATGACTATTATTGATATTATTATTATTATTATTATTATTATTATTATTATTTATTTATATAGCGCCAGCTATATGCAGCTGTCCTTTACATTTGAAAGCAACACAGTAATAAAACAAGACTGGGTATCACAGACAGAGAGGTAAGAGGGCCCTGCTCACAAGCTTACAATCTATAGGACCATAGGATACATGATTGCATATTGGTCCAGCCAGACTGCAAGGGTCAAAAGTGCTCACTGGGTGACATGATGCAATCGGGCAGCAATGCTGGTCAGGGGGTCAGAGGGCTGTTTGATTATAGAAAGAACACATGTAAGTCCTGTGTGAACTGCGTAGAGGGATGGTAAGCGGGCAGACTAGAATAGAAGTGTGGAAATGGGGTAGAATAGTCTAGGGAGGTTAAGAGGTTGGTTGACAAGTTTGATAAGCTTGGCTGAAGAGGTGCACATAGACCTCCCCATGGAGGTCTATGGGAACTGCAGTAACCAGCGTGAAATGGGTTAAGGCAGGAAAATCTCTATCTCCTGCTTTAACCCCTTGATGTATTGATGGAAGAGGTGTGATGACTCATCACGGCTTCTTAAATAGACCCCTTAACCATTTTATGTTTAGACATCCTTTAAACATCCTTCATATCCATACTGTCAACATGAGTGTAATAAATTGATTTATTCCCATGGATATAATTGATGTATCGCCATGAATTTAAAAGATTGTTTTGGCCTAAATATAACTGTAATAAACTATTAATTTCCCTCTAATCACCATCTGTCAGTTATATTGTTTGAACAAGTACAAAGTGCAGACCAAAAGTGATACCATGATGTATCTGTGACAAACAGGATTACAGGGTATTCTCATATTAATACATTATAAAGTATCTCCATCTAGAGCAGACAATTCCTGGCTCTCGCGTAGTTGTCAGAATACAAGGCCCAGAATGTGAGGCTTAGCAAGGTATGCTGATGCTTGTAGTTCCACAACAGGTGGAGAGCCATCGAGGCTGGCAGGTCGTGCTGGAACTTGTAGTTCCAGGACATATTGGATGCTGCAGGTTGCTTAAGTATAATATGTAATGTAGACATATATATATATATATATATATATATATATATATATATACATACACACACACACACACACACACACATATATATATATATATATATATATATATATGTGTATATATATATATATATATATATATATATATATATATATATATATATCTATATCTATATCTAATCTCACATGGTACACAATAGTAAGTGTACACAGTAATAATGATGATGTGTCCTCAGGGAAGAAGGGGTTAACACTAAGTGACATCACCAGCTAATAGAACCTGACCAACCACCCAGCCTGTGGGACTGTACCATGTGCCCCAGAGGGGGGGCTCGGGAACAGTCTGTCTCGGGAACAGATCACCGCGACCTCGGATGTTGCCATAGAGCTGTATTAATGTGAAGGAAGAGAGAGGACGAGCGCACCCTGCTGGCGGCACAGCCCAGCGCACACCCCTCCTCCTCAGAGTGGTACGGTCCTCCTGCTGTCAGTCAGACCGGTAGTCTCCACATCCCAGCGCGGTGCAGCCGGGGAGCAGCGGGTGCCCGGCCGGGAGCAGTCAGCACAGCAGGTGGGTGTAGTCTGTGACCTCAGCTGTATGAGGCTCAGTTCATGTGCGGTACCTCGTTATCCCTGTAATCTCTGTAACCTGTCCTCATATCTCCGCTCACTGGTGGTCATACCCACTGGTGGCACTACTGACCCCTGATCATTCCCACCGGTGGCACCACTCACCCCTGATCATACCCACTGGTGGTACCACTGACCCCTGATCATTCCCACCGGTGGCACCACTCACCCCTGATCATCCCACCGTGGGCACCACTGACCCTGATCATACCCACTGGTGGCACCACTGACCCTGATCATACCCACTGGTGGCACCACTCACCCCTGATCATCCCACCAGTGGCACCACTGACCCTGATCATACCCACTGGTGGCACCACTCACCCCGATCATCCCACCGGTGGCACCACTGACCCTGATCATACCCACTGGTGGCACCACTCACCCCTGATCATCCCACCAGTGGCACCACTGACCCTGATCATACCCACTGGTGGCACCACTCACCCCTGATCATCCCACCGGTGGCACCACTGACCCTGATCATACCCACTGGTGGCACCACTCACCCCTGATCATCCCACCGGTGGCACCACTCACCCCTGATCATCCCACAGGTGGCACCACTGACCCTGATCATACCCACTGGTGGCACCACTCACCCCTGATCACCCCACCGGTGGCACCACTGACCCTGATCATTCCCACCGGTGGTGCCACTCACCCCAGATCATTCCCACCGGTGGCACCAATCACCCTTGATCATCCCGCTGGTGGCACCACTGACCCTGATCATTCCCACCGGTGGTACCAGTCACCCCTGATCAGTCCCACCGGTGGCACCACTTACCCCTGATCATTCCCACCGGTGGCACCAATCACCCTTGATCATTCCCACTGGTGGCACCAATCACCCTTGATCATTCCCACTGGTGGCACCACTCACCCCTGATCATTCCCACTGGTGGCACCACTCACCCCTGATCATTCCCACTGGTAGCACCACTCACCCCTGATCATACCCACTGGTAGCACCACTCACCCCTGATCATTCCCACTGGTGGCACCACTCACCCCTGATCATTCCCACTGGTAGCACCACTCACCCCTGATCATACCCACTGGTAGCACCACTCACCCCTGATCATTCCCACTGGTAGCACCACTCACCCCTGATCATACCCACTGGTAGCACCACTCACCCCTGATCATACCCACTGGTAGCACCACTCACCCCTGATCATACCGACTGGTGGCACCACTCACCCCTGATCATTCCCACTGGTAGCACCACTCACCCCTGATCATACCCACTGGTGGCACCACTGACCCCTGATCATTCCCACTGGTGGCACCACTCGCACTGGTCACCTCCTCTGATGAAATGACTCAGCCACTAGTAGTACTTATCCCTGTTGTTTTCATATTGATAGAGATAGTGATCCCATATATGACCACTCACTAGTGATCAATGTGCCCTGATTAAATCCTCTCATGAACTAGTTATATTAGTTGCCTGATATTTAAATATTGATGATGGTTATTTCCAGGAGTAACTTTTTATTTGCTTTCATTAGTGTTTATTTACATCGGTGAAATACACCCCGTTCCGTGGGGAAAGCAGTGTATGCACCATGTTGAACCAGTCTCCATTGCTAAAATAATGCACTTAAATACGTCTCCTCTCACTGGGATAATGGGCACTGGGTATAAATCTATATCACATTTGTGTTTGCTGTGTCCTGACTGTATCTATAAGTCTACAAGTTGTACCCACCTACTGTCCCATTTTATAAATTCAGCTTATAGAATACATTAATTGTAGTGGAATGTGCACACCTCAGCTGCTGCAGAACATCTTTTCAAAACGATGATTGACAGATTCGCTGCAAGTGGTTCCACACGATTCCCAGGTTTTGGAGAACTGGCCTTTTGCCTTCGAGACTTAGCTATCCACATAACCAGTTTATATGCAATGTTGGATTTTCCTGGTTTACCAGTGAAGCAGGTAGTGTGTATGCAGCCAGCATCTGTTGTACTTTTTTGTCACAGGAGAAATGTATTTTGGTTTTTCAGATTTCTGTTGTGTATTCAGCCATGCTTCCTCATTTGTTACATCAATACGAAAGTTTATTTTGATTGTAGATGTGCAATTAGTCACATGAGGTATCTCATTGTTGGAGATGAGCAAATCCTGTGGCAAATTTGGAGTTTCTGTCATGAACAGTGTTTCTGAGTCAAGCTTGAAAAAATTGTCGAATTTGTAACAAAATTGTCATTTAAATGAACATTATCAACAACTTTTTATACCATTAAAACCTCATTATATATAGCCTTTTTTTTTAACCCTGCACACTGGACTGTGGGAGATAACATTATCTGTACGTACTAAAGGTCATTAACAGAAGTGCTCACAGTGCGGGCCACAGAAGCATTCCTATTGGCCCATTGGTATGCCTTGCTCATTCATAGTTGTACTCCCCCCCATCTCATTTTTTGGATATTGACAAAGCATTCTTCACCTCCTTTTGTGGCATTGGGAACCTGACAGGAAATATCAATGGGGGACAATAGTTACCGCAAGTTCTACCTTCTACCACATTAGGATCACCTCCTTCAGTATTTAGCTCCCCAAACACTGCTTGGTTTAGACACATTTATGTCTTAAATCATACTTGCTTGCTTTCAGCAAGTTCTGTCCAGGAGAGAGGGGCGTGACTAGAGGGCGAGAGGGGGCAGCCAAACGTGGCATTTTGACCCCGCCCCTCGCGATAGAAATGCAATTTTTGTCGCGGGGGCGGGGCCAAAATGATGCGATTCACGGCAAATCGCGTCATTTTGGGAAGGCAGCTGCGGGATGCGGGAGACTTCCCTGCTCTCCCGGGAGTTGGTGAAATCGACCCAAATTTCGGGAGTCTCCCGGACATTCCGGGAGAGTTGGCAAGTATGTCTTAAATTCATCTTTGAGGAGTTATCTGGTCTGTCTGTGTCAGAGTGGTTGACATTCACCTAGAAATGGGAATTTCCCGTAAGTGTAGGCTGAGATTTGGCTTCCGCCCCCTCTAAGGAGGTAAAAGATGTTTTGCGTTGGGCTTCTTATAATTCTGTTTTGTGGTAAACACAGCTAGTGGCGGGAAGAACACGGCTAATATTTACCAGGTCTATGGCTGTGCTCACCAGCCGGCCTCTTTGATAAACACTATAGTTATTATTCATCTTATTGTACATTATTTTATTGCCTTTTTTCTCCTATTCATCAGCAGTGCTGCACAATCATGTGTTGGAATTGTTTGGGTTGCGTGTGGATTTGTAACACCCTAATGTTTCTTTGTAAAAGATCCTGCCGATTGCTGGGTCACTTCACCGGGACCGCGGGTTCTGTTCCGACCAGGGCCGTATCTGTGTGGAGTTTGTATGATCTCTCCGTGTTTGTGGGGTTCTGTCGGGGCTGCTGTTTACTCCTACGGTCCAAAATCATACCGGTAGATTAATGGTAGTGTGTGTGGTAAAGAATTTAGATTGTAAGCTCTGCTGATTCGGGGACCAATAGACCAAACATTCTCTGTAAATGATAATAAGTAAAATGTTGGTACTGCCTAAATAAAGATTAATAACAATAATAATAAACAGATGACATTCCTAGATTATTGGAAATACAGGAAACCGCTTATCTAGAGGCTAAATTATGTCTCTTCAGTAATGTAGACAGTTAATTATTGCAGAGAGACAGGTGTCTCTATAGTGTGCTGCTGTACTCTTAGATTAGAATAGACTTAGGCAACCTTTGGCTTGCAGTGTGGTGGAACCACAAGTCACAGCATGCCCAGTTGGAGAAACACAGGGTGCCGACCTCTCTTTCAGAGCAGCAGATGACCTAAACTGGAGCTTCTTATATAGCAGTGTTCAGTAAATTAAAATTCTTTAATCCCATTTGCTAATGCTCCCTTTGTTCCCATTGGCTGGTCACCTAATGACTGAATCTGTGGACTGTTCAGCCACATGTATAGGGCCAAATTGTGCAAATCTGTTTATTCATTAATCTGAGGTGATCTATCAGCAGTTTAGCCACACACACGGAGATCAGATTGCACAGATTTCATTGCAATCATCCAATCCAATCAGATTGCAATGGAAATTAGCCATACGTGCCTCCTTATAGCTTCCTGGGCGGGCGATATCGCTGCACACGTTCCAGTGTGGGCCAACGGCTTGTCTGGATTTTTTTGCTGGTGGACTAAGTTCTTACTGGATTTCCATCGTTTAGTTTTGGAACAAACGTTGTCCAATGCTTGGCCAATTTTCTTAAAAAAAAAATAATAATAATTGCATGACCAGTTGCTGTCATTAGTAATTTACAAAACTTTGATGTGAGCACTGGGTGAGCAAAGGAAAAAAAATATTTTATTTGTAAATCACAGTGTGTCTGGGTTCACGGTGGCTAAGTGGTTAGCACTTCTGCCTCACAGCACTGCGGTCATGAGCTCAATTCCTGACCATGGCCTTATCTGTGTGGAGATTTTGTATGTTCTCCCTGTGTTTGCGTGGGTTTCCTCCAAGTGCTCGGGTTTCCTCCCACACTCCAAAAAAACCCAAACATACTTGTAGGTTAATTGGCTGCTATCAAAATTGACCCTAGTCTGTGTCTGTCTGTCTGTGTGTCTATATTAGGGAATTTAGACTGTAAGCTCCAATGGGGCAGGGACTGATGTGAGTGAGTTCTCTGTACAGCGCTGCAGAATCAGTGGCGCGATATAAATAAATGATGATGATGATGATTACAAAATGAACTTAGGAAATAATAAAATTCATTTACCCCTGGTTGTCCACTATGGATCTGAGGTGTATGTGTGTGTGTGTGTGTGTGTGTGTGTGTGTGTGTGTGTGTGTGGGTTGGGGGTGCGGGGAACGGGTAGAGGCAGTTCCAGGAGCCCGGTCTCTTGCCTCAGCACTCTTCCTGCTACCCAGCAATCCTGAGCCAAAATAATTGGTCAAGAAGATTTAGCCAGCGTAACCAGCAAAGAGGTGCTGCAGCAGCTCTACCAGAAGCATAAGCAGTTGTGGGTGATGGAACCTGGTGGTGGCAGCAATAGCCATCTAAGACTGGGGCAGCAAGTTGGTGTGCACATGACACTTGCAGGTGGCGAGTTGCAAGTTTGGCCAAGCGGCACAAGTAGGACTGGTCTGTCACGGCAAGTTTGTGACATACGGGTAACCCAACATGTTCGCTTTGACTTTCCTTTAGCTGATTTGTAGCTTTTAATTGATCTGAAGCAGTCTCCTGTGGTGAAGTGTCTGCTTTGTGTATTAAAATAGTTATGATGACTCCAGATCACCCGGCCTGCACACACCTCTCCTCAGCAGAGTCTGTGGTCGGATACAGACTGTGTGTGTTATATCTGGATGTCCCGGCATCTGTAAATATTTGCGTCCCATCCCTCCTCTGTTTGATTTTCTTCACTGCAGTGTCTGAGGAATGTGGAACATATACATGACAGCTCCAGGAATGTCCTTGTGATCTGTACATAGTTAAAAGATATTGATTTTTTTTTTTTAGCCCAATTTTTTTTTTAAAAGTTTCTAGCTTGGTGTGGGACCTCCTGCTTCTGTCCGTGGGAACCTTGCATGAAATTGGGCCTCTGAAAACAGGGACTAATTTGCTTGTTAGGCCGCAGCAATGTTCTAAGTCTGTCCGCTCACCGCGTCAATGCCCCACTTTAGACCGCTGACCTTGCGACTTGTCCGCGTCAATGGTAACCGCGCTGGGACTTTTATATCGTAAGGATGGAACGCAGAAGTGGCACGATGAGGGGAGCGGGTCTGGCCTAACACGGCGCTGAGCTGTGGCCTACGGTGCAGATCTGCACTCATTTGCAGAGGCCCAATTTATCAGTGGTCCCTATAAACAAGAGGAAGGGGGTCTCCTAAACAAACTGGACGAGCGGGTTAGAAATTGCTTTAAAATTTTTTTAGCCCCTTGCTTCATAATGCCACCCGGCTGGCAACATTTTCTGGGGAGAACACTGTAGTGTGTCTAAATGCAATTGGGCACAGATCTGATTTTTATTTTGTACAGAGCAGAAACTAGTTACATTACTAAGACAACTACAGTGTTTTTTTTAGATCTGTTCCCATATGACTGACACATTCTTGGCCATTTTTAGAGCTAGACTAATTATTAGTAATATGATAAGTTTCCACATCCTTTTAATCCACCAAACCCATTCTAAAATCCTCAATAATGGACTGTGACAGGAAGTCTTGTGGCTTCACCTGCCTTGGATCCTGGTGCTCCAGTAATAATTAGCTGCTCTAATTTCCAGCTCTAAGTTTAGAATCACTAATTCCGTTCTGGTGACCTGCAGCTTCCAGTGTAATCCTGGTCGTTTATCTAGCAATCAAGGAAGTTGTTTTGAGTAACGCTGCAGGTTAGGTATCCTGGAATCTCCTCTCGCTGGTTTATCTAGTAACCCAGGCAGGTATTTCAATATATTGGATGCCTTTTTTGTATGGATCTGAAGTTAATCCATAATCCATCCCAGAAATTCACAGTGCAAAACGTACTAGTATTACTTCATAGCGATGAAATATCTCAGGCGATGGCTACTGATCACCTGTCCAAAGGTGCTTTACATATTTGCATATCATTACACAGTAAATACTTTTATTACAGGTGCCTTTAGAGTCCCAACAACAATATTATTGTACATTCCTTTCAAAAGATAATGGCTTGAGCACTCTCCTGTAATAGCTTAAAACCATTCATTTTATTTGCATCCATTAAAATCATGGTCATAATATCAAAAGGATAAATATAGCAGAATTTACTCAGACAAATTGCAATAATAGTCCAGGGAGTGGAGAGGATGTCTACATCTGATTCATGCATGTAGTCTTGTAAACAGCTGTAAAGTCTCTCTGCATCAGACCCGGACAACCTTTTGGCTTTTGAAACTACAATACCCAGCATGCTTTGCAAGTAGATAGCCAACCAATAGCTGTCAGAGTATGTTGGGATTTGTAGTTTCACAATACCTGGACAGACACAGGATGACCAGGCCCGAACTAAACCCCCTCATCCCCACTTCTCTGACTGAATTATTGCTACGTGTGTGTGAATATTTGTGCTTATCATGACAATGGTTTTTCAATGGATGCAGATAAAACTGATGGTTTCAGTCTATTAGGGGAAGTGGGTGAAATTACTACATAACTGGAGACCTACACATATTGGGTAACAGTGTGTGTTTAGTTCCTGAAATGAAAAAACTGTTCTGATTTAGAATGTGTCTCTTATGAATAGAACTGTCCTGTAATGTATGTTACAGTAAGGACCATCTGCCATGTCTGTGGATTGCTCAGGGTAACCATATTATTTTAAAATGAGACCATCGCTATTGGATAAGATGATGTTTAATTTACTAGTTTTGGAAATTGAATGTGGGGAAAAAAGTTTCCCCTGGAGACCACCCAGTAAAAAGTACGTCCATTATGTTATTGACTGGACTCTGTCATCTGCTCCATGTCTAGAGTGCAACATTTGGAGAGTCTGAGCTATGCCCAGCAGAGATAGCTACTATACCCATAAGTAGTATAATGGTGGGAGGCCAATGCCGAGACACTGCCGTTTGGGAGGAACCCGCCCCCTCGCGCTTTCCTAACCGTTTTGAACCTCTGAGCTTCTTGAGTCAGTAGCAGCTTATAGTCCAGTGTTGGCTTAACCTGTGACACTCCAGGTGTTGTGAAACTACAAGTCCCAGCATACCCTTCCAGCAATAAGCTGCTATATATTAGCAAAGCATGCTGGGACTTGTAGTTTCTCAACACCTGGAGTGTCACAGGTTAGCCAACACTGTTATAGTACTACTACCATCCAGTCAGTGCATCCGAAAGGAAAGTATCAGAAGCGCCGAGGTTCAGAATTAGCAAAGATTGAGAAGCTGAGGAAAAAATCAGATGGAGGCAGAGTACCTGGTGTTCTCTACACCTCACACCTCAAACAGGTGACCGATTGGACCATAGCAGTTTGTTTTGCAACAGGCTTAAGGAAGACTGCCACCTGCTGGTTGGGCAGGTGCACAGTGTGATGGAAAGTATTGCCTTTTTATTTTCTTTTTTGGCGGTTGATGATGAATGCCTTAGTTGTGATTACATTTACATTGTCTTTTACTTCTTGTGATGTTTTGCCACCCTGTTAGTAAAAAAGAGAAGTTCAGTAGGATTTATTGTAAAAAGGAAGATAAATACAACATAAATGTATAATACACACACTCCACATCCTGACCAAATGGCAAACTGTATTGAATATGGACCTTGAACGTATTCTGCGGCCATTTTGTTGGAGTACGGTTTGCTTTCATGACGGGACAAGCGAGACCTAACTCATCCCCTCTCTTGCTTGCAGGGTGTCCACAAGCAAGGATGAAAGATGGACCCAGAAGAGCAGGAACTGCTGGGTGATTACAGATACAGGAATTACTCCTCTGTCATCGAGAAGGCCTTGAGAAACTTTGAATCCTCCACGGAATGGGCCGATCTTATCTCTTCACTTGGGAAGCTCAACAAGGTATCTAGAGTTCAAAGTTCAGCTTTTACATTGAGTTCTGAATAATGTGTTTAAAGATATGAGATCCAGGCCCTGTGGGCGATGGGAGTGAGGTCTACCCCTAGCCTCCTTAAAGGTTTACCTTATAACTCTGCCGATAATGGGGCTGTAGTTAATTTAGTAGTAGTTTTAGATGTAGTAGTTTAATTTACAGTTGAATTCCCCCCAATGTCTGCTGGATCACCACTGACAGAGCAGTTTATGAATTGATCCAGGTTGTGGACTAGGAATCCTGGATTGTCTTTGACACATATGGCAACGTTCTGTGGTGATGGCGTAAGTGGGCACCGCCATATGTCTTAAAATACGTGGGCTCGGAATACCAAGTAATCTACGGGACCCAATTTACTCTTTGCCTCTGTGAACAACTTTTGACTACCCTTCTGATTAAACAGGAAGAACACAAGATGGCTCACTTGCCTCTGTAACATATTAAAATAATTCCCATGTTTCATCACCATTTTATTTATACAGCGCCACTAATTCCGCAGCGCTGTACAGAGAACTCACTCACATCAGTCCCTGCCCCATTGGAGCTTACAGTCTAAATTTCTTAACACACACACACAGACTAGGGTCAATTTGATAGCAGCCAATTAACCTACCAGTATGTTTTTGGAGTGTGGGAGGAAACCGGAGCACCCGGAGGAAACCCACGTAAACACGGGGAGAACATACAAACTCCTCACAGATAAGGCCAAGTTGACAGTAATTTGCAGTATTATGTCGCCAAAACTACCAATATGTCTGTTAATGACCCTATCAGAATCGATAAGATCAGAAGGTGTTTTTGGAGTGTGGGAGGAAACCCAAGCACTTGGAGGAAACCCATGCAAACACAGGGAGAACATACAAACTCCACATAGATAAGGCTGGTTGGGAATTGAACTCATGACCCCAGTGCTGTGAGGCAGATGTACTAACCACTGAGCCACCGTACTGTATATTAGTATTGATAAATACAACATTGTTGATAAATTCAACAGTGTTTTTTATTTATCGGCTAATTAAAGAAGACTTCTTTGAGACATTAACCCCCATTCCCAGCTGACAGAGCAATCCGTGATTTTCTTGGTAGCCTCAGGAGTCTTGCCATTTTAACGGAGCAATTCATCTCTTAAAAAAATATTAACTGGACTTCTTTAACCCAATTGATCCTAAACGCAGATTGTAAGAATACACTTTAATGCACGCATGCAAAAAAAAACAAACAACATTTTTGTTTTTGTGCTAAACACCCTTCCTGCATGAAGCTGGGACCTCGTGCCTCAGGGCTGTGAGTGGGGCACCAGTATCCTGTTCGCCCGCTGTGACTTCCTGGTTGGGTCTGTTTGTGTTTCCATGTGTGAAATTCCCTCCTTCCCCGGCTCGCTCTTCTCACTGTAACGCAGTTCTGTCCTCGCATCACAGGGAAGTCCAGACACTTAACATCTATTCAATCAATTCAGAGAATTAATGAGGTTCTGTGCTAGTTCCTCCATTACACGAGACACCGGGAATTAAATTATCCAATCATTTTGTAGAGGAACTATTCTCAAACGTTAAAGAGGAAGTAATCTCATTATAGAACATTCGTATAAATTACAGCAGATGAGACTTGTGTGGTCTAAATGATGTACCTGCATTAACTGTTTACTGTATAATGGTAGGCTTATCATAGGACTTTATTTATTTTGTGTGAGGGTTATAAGTTAACTAAGTTATGGTTGGGTATGATATCACTTGAACTGACTGTTCACTTGCTGCCTAATATATCCCACCCCTTGACAGGTGCCATTGTAACAAGATAATCAATGTTATTGAATTCACATGTCAGTGGTTTTAAGGTTGTGGCTGATCTATGTATAGATAGACAAGTTCCGTAAAGAGGTTTCCGATCCTCTTTAAACAAATGTGCGATGTTTATTAACCATAGACCATTTTATATACTACACCTCTCTAGCTGTTGGCGATGGTGTAATAACTCGACGCTGAAGGAGCTATTCCTGGGTAATACGATATTATTACTAGTAGTGAAACTAGGCCACATGTGATACCAGCATACACCAGCTCTGATAACCGTTATATCGGAGACCAGTTACAGGAATAACTAGACGTGGCCTCAAGGACCTTTTCACACAATAATTCGGTGCTTATTTGGCCTCTGCACAGTCTCCTTTCTAGAAAGAGTTTGATGCTGCAGGTTCTGCATGACTGCCTCACTAACGGCTGGGTGAGGCTCTCTCTGTGCCTGACAATTTCCACTACACTGCTCACTAATACACTGCAGATTTGGGATGTGGAAAATAGGTCAGTGTCGGTGTAATCTGTTGTGTGGACTGATTAATGCGCACATACAACAGTGCAGGCTTGGACAACGTATGGTTCTCTAGGTGTCATAAAAAACTACAAGTCCCAGCATGTCCTGCTAACTGCTGGCTGGCAAAGCATGCTGGGGTTTGTAGTTTCACAACACCAGGCTGTCCAGGCTTCCAATAGTGTATGTTACATAAATAGTGTCATCATTTCTTACATGTCTGAAGTTAACACTGATTTATCTACGTTATAGAATCTTTGGGATAAATTTTCACACTCTCGTCAGATCGTTCATTTGGGAGGGATGGACTATGGCACATTATTGTAAATAAATAAATTTGTTCCTACATACTAACTTCAAAGCAGGCAAATAGTGTTTTAGTTAGCTAAATACTATACCACACGTACACAGTATCGTTATATCTGACCAGCAGTGCACTTTTGCCTGTTTGTCGAGATGTGACATTTTTGAATAATAATAGAAATGCCACATAAATGTCGTAATCTCTTAATTAGCTTTTGTGGCTGTCATAGACAAACGTTCTCAATGACTGCAAGCACTCAACATCCCTGGAGGCTCATCCTTGGGTGCAAGCGGCTGTGTGCCTTAGTAAATCTCGCCGTGTGCATCTAAGATACGTAAGCCGCTAGTTGCTTTTTTGCAATCTTTAAACGGCTTTTTCTCTATCGTACAACGCTCTGGGGCAGGAGAGCGAATTTAAATCCATAGGCTGGCGTTTGTCTTGGCAAAATAAAATGATCTCTACAGACTGGTGGTTTCGCACACAGGGCGTGGCCATGGTTGTCGGAAAATAAGTGATATTCTGTCACAAGGGCCGCCAAGAGGAATGTCGGGCCTGGTACAGCAACTTCTCGCGGCCACTTCCCGATAACCTGCTGAGCACTAATGAAGGGTTTTAGGTTTGTCGCCTGCTAATTGTGATAGGAGGAAAAATTACTCCATTACAATTTACTTTAATGTCAGGGTAAAGCTACACAGTGAATTTACATTTTATACTTCTAAATAAAATATATAAGTGTTGGTTGTCCTTTGTTGGTGCGTTACCTTTCAACCCCCCCCCCCCCCAATCCTTAGAGAGAACTAAACTTTCTCCCATTGTTTCACTCCTCTAGTTCTCTTTGAACTGATGGGCTGAATTCTCGTCCATATTGATTCCACCCACAATATGGCTGCTTCCACTGTTAGTAGACCAAGGTTACCCTTTAGAGAACATTAGCTTCACAAGATATCTAAAAGAAAAGAATATATAGTATCATCTCTGGTGGAAAAGAAATTCTGATTATACTCTAAGCAAGTGGGGATAACTGTCACCTGTTGACTACAAATGTATATTAATAAGCAGTATATGATGAAGCACCTGACTGCAGCCAGATATAGGGCTTAAAAAGGAGAAAATGTAATACAATATACCTAGCAGCAGAAAAGCACAACACATCAGCACAGATAAATTCAACTAAAACACAATATATAAAACATATATCACAGCTGATATCAGGCAATTGACCCAATATGACGAGTATATGGCCCAATGGGGGCCATATACTGGGGCCTGTTGGTGTGATCAAAATAGGACCACAAGGACCGATAGCAGTCCTCTAACCGTATTTACCAATATGCATGATTAGGTTATTTTGTGGCCAGTATAAGAACCCCTTGTAGTCACAGTACAGGACCTGTAAACCTAAGAGACACTGTTTTATAAAAAGAGCTGCCAATAACATTCACAAATAAATACGTAAATGTTTCAGAACTAAAGATATCTGAGATAAACTATAATAATTTGTGGAAAGCTTTTTGTTTTCCTATGCACAATAGTCTTTTTGTCAATAATTAGTATCGACATTATCAAGGGCCCTGCAGGCAATCTCTATGTCTCTGAAATGGTTGATAACATACGATAATAGCTTCTATTCTGCTGCATAGCAAATCTAAGTACAATACACAAAGTATAGGAACTTGTACATATACTATGCTAAAAATCAATAGCAGTTCTTTAATATAAGGAATATTGGATTTATTTTTATTATCACAGAGGAAGTTGTACGTTTACTGACTGTGGCTGGACTACCATCCCTGCGGTGGGTGTGGCTGCTACTTGGCGCGGGGGCCGTAGTATTACGCATGCGCTGGCTTCCAAGCATGCCCAGAATGGCAGAGTGGGGGAGGTAGGCCGGAATTGCCGGACTCTCACTAATTTTGCTATGGGACTCAGCCATGGTGTGTTAGGTCGTGGCTCTTATCCAACCATACCATACCCCTGTTCCGTTCCTCTTTTTGCTGTTTGATGTTGGAATTGTCCCCAAAAAATCAGGACCCTTGGAAGACATGAAATACTTTGTGTAATTAGGGATTAGGGATCAAGTGTCCAAGTGTCCAAGTGGATTCTTCCCAGCTCACTGAAATGCTAAATCAAAGTGCTCTCTAATACAGCGCTGTGCTCCTTGTGCATGAATTGCTTCCAGATTCGAGAAAGAGCCCCATGACATCATAAGACAGAGTGTGCCACAGCGCCCTCTAATGTAACAGCAAATATTTGCATGCTCTTATATAAGCATACATGTCGCTAACCTCTAGCTTATGTTATAGCATGGTAACAGATTCTCCTGTAGTAACATTAATTAGTGGCGGATGCACAAAGTCCATTTTTGTCCAGTGAATAATAACATGGACTATTTTTTGTGTATTGGATACGCTGCGTCCTCTATTTAGTATAAAATTCCGTCACTTATCCCTTGTTAGCGGTTTATGAGAGCAGCTATACATTGATCTAACTATATTTTGAACAGGTTTTTGTACATAAAGCACAGCTGACAATACCGGGAATGGTTTCCTTAGAGCTCTCTGCCACACTAACAATCCATGCATTGAAATGGGCTCTAGACAAACCTTACAGACACCCTACTAGTTTAAATACAGGGATGGCCTTTGGACAGCTGCATAGTAAAAAAAATTCTGAGTTTTATATGCAGTCACCCGGACACTGTGTGTTCATAATGCCAAGACTGGTTCACGCTCCGTTTTATCTTTTGTCGATGTTTGCAAATTTCAGTTGTTATCTTGTTTGACTTGCTGTTACCAGATGGAGAGCATGTCCTTTTAGTCCTTCAGTGCCTCCTTCACCTTGTGTACATTACATAGTCAGGTTCAACTTTTTTATTATAATTTCTAGCTTTGCTGATCAAAAAGAAGTCAAACCAAAACCTCCAGCAAGGAAACTCGTAATTTAAACTCAAATAAAAAATACTTCCTGACCCATTAATGGCGATATTCCTGGATCAATAACCAGGATTATTAAATCTCTTTCCCCGTACCATTCCTTGTAAGGAAAACATCCAGACCATTTTTTAGATCTAAGCAATTAATCTGCCGGTAAGCACTTTCCTTGGTAGTGAAATCAATATCCTGACTATTTAATTATTTTTCTTTTATTATATTCTAAACCACCAGAAAAATGATGCAGCATAGAGGTCATATAATTTTCTCCAAATAACCTCCATGGTTCATTGCAGCCTGTATGGATAGCATTCGCTGCACAACATCATCATCATCAACATTTATTTATATAGCGCCAGCAAATTCTGTAGCGCTTTACAATTGGGAACAAACATTAATAAGACAATACTGGGTAATACATACAGACAGAGAGGTAAGAGAACCCTGCTCGCAAGCTTACAACATAGAGAACCATTGTTCCTTATGGTGCGCACAGACCTCTCAAACCAAAGAGCCTTTGGGGCAATGTCACACTTATTATATCACTTATCATTTTGCTGCCTCAGGTTTTCCTGCACTACAAATTTAACTTTTTTTTTTTTATCTGCCCAACAAGAATAGTGATTACTTGGTGCCGTTACCACGCCACATCTTTGAGGACTATGTCCCACCATCCCGATCGGAACAGTTTTGTCCCGCTGGTGGGAGATTAAGGAGGTTTGTCTCATTCACTGCTGCTCCGCATGGCAGAGCACTGAGAAAGGCAATAGAGGATTTTGGAAGGCGGGTTACAGAGCAGCCCAGCCCTTCAAAAGCGCTAGGCACGCCCCCAACGTGACAGAGCCACACCTCTTGCCCTGATGCTGGATGCCCAAATGCTGGGCGTTATGCGTTTAGGGCTGAAATGAGATAAGAGCAGAGGGAGGGTTCGACCTTCTTGCCCAATTTGTCTTGACTTTGTTTATACCTCTGTACCGACTCCAGTTCCGCTTATTTTATAGACTGGTGCCCAGTACTGTGCCCCATAGTCAACATGCATTGTAACCGTAGATGTCATTTAATTTTTGGAACAAAAACAGCGTGCTTGAACTATATCAAAAGAAACCCGGGCATGAGCTAAATCAAAAGAAATCCAGAAGGATATCGTCATTATCATCTATTTATATAGCGCCACTAATTTCTAATTGATATAGTGTAATTTCCAAACATAGGATTAGATTTTACAAAAAGGAAATTGACTGCGCTAACACTTACGTTATATAAATACTCCGCTATCTCAGAATCATATCTATTCCTCATTTATTAAAATTGCATACGTCTATCGATATTATACAATATACCAGCTGGTATTAAGGATTACACACAAGGAATGCTTGCGATATTTCTAAAAACAAACTGGCTTTGAACACACTTGACCTATACACATTTATGGGAACATTAATGATTGCAGTCAGCTGGCTGAATGGGATTGTCCCAAATTAATCATACAGTCCTCTGCGGAAAGCGATTATAGAGGCTATCGGCGGGGTGTATGATAAATTGTCGCAAGTGTAATTACCAGCACATCAGGGGCTAGATTTACTAAACTGCGGGTTTGAAAAGTAAAGATTTTGCCTAAGGCAACCAATCGGATTCTAGCTGTCATTTGTAGAATGTTCTAAATAAATGATAACGAGAATCTGATTGGTTGCTATAAGCAACATCTCCACTTTTTCAAACCCGCAGTTTAGTAAATATATCCCAGTGTCTAAAAAAGGATCTATCAATTCTCTTTCCATAAATTTGTATATGACAAGTTTGTTCAAACCTAATGTTTGGAACATCTGCCAACATTCCTGATTTGTAAAACTGGGACAGTATAGGTCAAAGGCCAAGCTTTTTAGTGAGACCATACAGCATTTCTTTAGGAGATCACACCTTTTAAGGCTAATGGAAATATGGCCTGTCCCACGAATATTTTGTTGGTTGGCAGATCTGTCTTTTGGTTCTTCTGCGTCTCTTCCCCTTATTATCCAGCCCGGTATGTTACTAACCTTTACAGATGCTGCCGAAATGCAGTACTGATAATTCACTTAGTGGCTACCAGTGTTTATGCAAATATGTATCCATGATCATATTTACTGTTTATTCACTGTGAATGACGTTAAAAGGTGAAGTGTCTCTTACAATACAACATTGTAATCAATAAACCAGAGTTGTTGGATCTTCATCCAGTATTTTAGTGGTTAATGCTTTAGGGGTATTCCATTGTTAACTTTTTCCGCCGCGGAAAAAGTATTACCTTTATTACGGTACTTCCTAGTCAGATTTCAGCTCGCAGCTCCCTGAGCCGCGAGCTGAAATCCAGCGAGAGAACTACCGTAATAACGGTATTTACGCACACTATTACCGTAATGATGGTAATAGCGCGCGCGCAGCGAGAATTTTGGCTATAACGCCAACAATTGAATATGCTCCTTTGTGTTCAGATTGATCTGTTGGCACCAGAAGTCCTTGAGCAAAGTGTAACGTTTTGTTCATGTGTTAGTTGTTTTTGACCTTTGCTTGTTCAAAACAATAGACTAGTGTTTCATTCTGACTGTTCAATATGAAACTATTGCCCTTAGTTTTCCTGTGTGTGTCCGCTGCCGACACCAGATAATTATTCTAAGCAGAAACATGAAACCACACGAAGGGACAAGATTCCATAATGACAGATTGTTTGCGGCTGTAAACTTTTTATTTTTTTATTAAAAAAAAAAAAGGAAAACCTTTTTTTTTTTTTATTGGGGTAATGCAAATGAAAAAGGAATAACATAATACCATGTAGCATGGATACAAAGAAAAATGACAGCTCTAGGTACAAAGAAACAATACAATATGCAGAACAAACAGCATAATGTAGACTGTAAGCCCCAATGGCAGGGACTGATGTGAATGAGTTCTCTGTACAGCGCTGCGGAATTAGTGGCGCTATATAAATAACTGCTGACGATGATTACAGTGTAATAACAGCGATGACCAGGACATCAAGGAATTACATAGCACAGAGTATAATTGATAGACCAGTGATGGCTAACCTGTAACACTCCAGGTGTTGTGAAAGTACAAGTCCCAGCATTCTCTGCCAGCTATCAGCTAATTATCTATTGGCAAAGTATGCTGGGGATTGTAGTTTCACCACACCTGGAGTGTCACAGGTTAGCCATCACTGTGATAGACCGTCAACAGTTTTAGAGCTCAGGATTTGCAGGACCTGGCCAGGAATTGGTATCATTGAGTCTCCTATGAGATGTAGTTGTAATGGACAAGAAGCTCAGAGATGTAATTGTTTTCATTTTGTACAATAGACAAATGCCTAACAATGAAGGGAAACAGATAAAATGTATTATCTTGTAGCACAGACTGTACACCATGACTATTCATCACCCAAGATCGGGGGATCCTCTAGTACAGAGTTGTCCAACCCACGGGCCGCATGCGGCCCAGCCTGCCTGTAAATGTGGCCCAGTGGTTGTGGCAAGGGGGCAGCTCTGTTAATGAAAAAAATATCCTGCAAAACAAAAAATACTTACCTTGCGGTCACGTCAGCTTAAGCTCCGCCTCCCTCCCTGGTCTCCTCCTCCGTGCGGTGCTCGCAGTGAATGTCGGGGGTGACGTCATCACTCCCGACATCCATTGCGTAGCGCAGCACAGAGGAGTCACCCGCGCGAACTATCAGCAGCAGTGAAAGATTATCCAGTATCTTATTGTTGTTACTCTGAATTTGGACTTTCTGCACCATGCAATTATGAACTAGCTGTGTTCTCTGTATGTATCTAATATAAATATTAAGAGATAATTGTATTTTTAATATTTTAAACCATTTTAAATGCAGTGCTGAGTAGGGTGAAATTATCACCCACTGTTACCCTCATCGGAGGCTGCTCCATGAGCCATTTTTCCCACCACCCTATCTTTAAAGCTCTGTAGATTTCTATTAGTCCTCCTGATGCTACCTATATCGGTGACCATTTCAAACTGGTCAATAAAAAGAATGATTCCTGGGTGCAGAAAGAGAGGAAAAAAAAGTTTTTGGCATTTAATTCCCCGAACCCCACTAAGGGGCAGATGCAGGTAAGTTAAATTGTAGCTGGTAATGGGACTACTGCTTTAATCATGATTCTGCAATAGGTTTCCTAACTCTTACTAACTTCATTTCCAAGTAAGTTTAATATGTTAACTATGTTTTCTATGTTTTTTTTGGGATGATCAGCTATCGTTAGTGTTAGTGTATTTTATGTGCGGCCCAAACCAACTCGTCGTCTTCCAATGTGGCCCAGGGAAGCTAAAAGGTTGGACACCCCTGCTCTAGTAGAAGACGTGTCTCATACCATGTAGTGTTGTGAAAGCCTGGGTGAATGTGTTGTTGAATACATTGAGGGAGGCTGTTTTTAAAGATTTCCCAAATGTCATACAGTAATTTTGTAAGTTACTCTTTGTGCAGTGACGCCTATAACCATTCCATCCAAAAAGAAAAGTTTGATTTTGAAACACTGTAAATCAGGTGGTCTCAAGTATCCACGATTGGAGAAAACCTTTTCGAGCCACTGTCGAAATAATTAAGAGGTTTTCTACTACCCATAGTTCTTTCCATCTCCGATAGAAACAAGCAATCTAAGGGGGTGATTCTGAGAAGACTAGTACAATTATGTTTTGCAAAATTAACCTCCCCCCTCCCCTTCTGATGAACTCTGTTAAAGTTGGACCTAACTGATGCGCGGATGTGTATTGTGCCATATAAATTTGTAAAGCTCATTATCTATAAGTTTCTCATCAGAAATGGTCAAAGTGATGGTTAAAATTTGCAGAGGGTAGAATAGTTTCGGGAAGCTTATAATTTTTAGCAGGTTAGTGCGACCTTGTTCCAGCTACGGATTTTCTCAAGTACCCGTTTAATGAGCAATCTCAAGTTTTAAGGAGTATAATTTCTGTATGTTCTTTGGTAATTGAATTCCCAAGTACGCGAGTTCGGAATCTGACCATGATAATTTTATGACTGCACTATTGTGGTGTAGTAACAGAGTATAGAAGCATGCCTACGGATTTATCTTGGTTGACTGTGAATCCAGAACATTGTATGGTCTAAATTTTATCCAAAATAAGAGAAAGAGAATGTATAGAGCATAGTATGAGATCATCAGCAAATGTCATAATTTCCAAAGTACCAAACCCAGTACCCTTAAATTCAGCCATAGATTCCAAAATTCTGAGCAAGTGGTCTAAAGCCACGTTGAATAACAAAGGCGGCAACGGGCAACCCTGACGAGTGCCTCTTGTCATAATTACCAGAGGGCGCTTTTAATGCCATCGATGTTAAGGAGAGTAGTCGGGGAGGTATGTATAAAGTTGATAAATTGGGAGAATGTTTGGGACAAAGGCACGTTGTTGAAATACTTGTTGTAAATGTGTCCAGAAGACCTTACCAAACGCTTTCTCTCTATCAAGTCTTTCTGTAGAAGAGCGAGATGCCCTGAGAGAGGCTGGTACTATAGCGGCTATCGCCCTTCGAACTCCCTTTACCGAGTGCCTACCGTCTGTGAAGCCGAGCTGGTGAGACGATGGAGAATAGGCAAGAACAATTGCAGACTATTAGCAATGATTTTAGCCATGATTTTAAGCAAGGCTTAAGAGGAGATCGACTCTGGATTCTTTTTAGCTTTCAAAATAAGGATAATATGGGCTTCATTAAATGTAGGGTGTGAAAGACATTTTTTATATAGTTTCTGATATAAAGTAGTTAAATTGGGGGCAAACGCAGGATATGTAAAGGGGGGTTTCCACACCACGCCACCAGTGGGCGTGACCAGCATGCATGGGAGCGTCGCTATAATATTAGACAGTGCTTGGCTGCTCTCCAACTCTTGCTATCCCCATAATATACATGGGCAATGCTGCGTGCACTACTGTTAGGTGCACACAGCTCTCCCTTTTCCAGCAGAGCCATGTGCAGCGGGAGCAGGATCCAGCCACCTCAATTATACAGTGCCCCAAGCTTGGAGGGGGGTTTCCAGACACTAGAAACCCCCCTCGGTTTGCCGATGTAAAGGGGTCACATTAGAGTTTAGGAGTTTGTGAAACTTCCTGTAATGGTTTTTATTTGCATTATAAAACTTATGGTGAGTTTTGTTCCCTCGTGATGCTTCTGCTTTGTGGAGTGTTTAGCCAAATGTATTAATGAGCTGTGAGCCAGGTCATTGTCCCGGTGTCATGTTTGGGAGCGGGTCACTCTGCGATGTAAATAGGAGACATTAACTTTAAAGCCATTGTATTTATTAGCTGTTTTATCTTTATCCTTGTTATAATGATCAGTAGTCGGTCCGAACGATAGAACGAAGCTAACCTATCCTATCACATCCAATCCTGGGATGTCCCCTCTGCCCAGGCTAAACATTACATTTCGTGTTTCAGATAAATACAGTCCCGCTTTGGTTTCCTGTTCAGAAATTTTTATTTCTAATTGTTTGTCTTTAGTTGTGATGTTGGCTCGAGTACACAACTTGTGCTCTGAGGGTGTGTCCCCAGCAGTAGGCTCCAACAGGATGTGAAGGGATGTTGGAGTAAGTCA
Organism: Mixophyes fleayi; assembly: GCF_038048845.1. NCBI lineage: Eukaryota > Metazoa > Chordata > Amphibia > Anura > Limnodynastidae > Mixophyes > Mixophyes fleayi. Next base: position 359,113,070 of record NC_134403.1, read on the forward strand.
TGCAAAGATGCAGCTGTTGGAGAAATAATTACTCTGTGGTTTGTGTAACCTCATTAAAGGGGAAGTATTTGTTTTTTTTAAAATCTGGAGTAGACCTAATGGTTTAGCAAAAGTGCACTCATTACCTACACAAGGAGAGAGAGGCTGATTTACTGTATTTAGGTACAACGTTTCCACTAAACCAGAACGACCGCTCAAACCATTGCTTTCATCGTCGTACTTGCACCGGACATATTCGTTGCTGGGATTCAGTTGCTGAAACGTGATACAGATAAGACGCACATGAGAACAGCGAGTATAACAAAATAATAAATGTATGGACAATTAACAGAATAAATCGTAGGACATACAGAAACAATTCAGCATAATGCATATGACAACAACAAGAGAAGAAGACGGAGAGCAGACAGGCTTGAGACGTAGGCTAGAGGAACCAGACCAGCGGCTGATGGGGGGGTTTCTGCCAGTGGCGGATTCAGGGTGGGCGATCGGGGCAACCACCCCCGCTAGCAGCAGTGGCAGCTCACTGTACTGATGTTCACGGCGGCTGACAGACATGCAGAGAATCCTGTCCGGCCGATCTGATTGTGTTTTAACAGAGTGGAGAAGTAGATACTGAGAGAAAGAAATATAGAGCATGAACCACGGGGAATCGAGAGAGAGGGAAAATTAATGGAAAGCATTAAATAAAGAAGAGGAGGTGTGAGGAACGGGTAAAGGGGGAAATAAAGAGGGAACAGATTTAAAAATAAATAATATAGGGGTGACTGAAAACAAGTGAAGGAAAAATACCCTGTGGTCCCAAACTTGCTCCTCAACTGTACCCCATCCCCACTAGATTGTAAGCTCTCAGGGCTAGGGCCTTCACATATATTTCACGTCCACACTCCCTACATTGCTACATTGTATATTACAGGTTTATTTATACCTGCTCTCCCCCCCCCCCCCCCCCCAGGGTCCAGCTCTCCATCACCGTTGCTCTCTACATATAAAGCAATAATAATATTCCTTTTAACCACCTTTTTCGTACAGACCAATTAGTAAGAGTAACCATTAAATTATAACTGCGCCCAAAAATAAAAATTGTGTAAGATGTAATAAATTACTATATCCATAACTGTGATTTATATTAATCCTTGCTTGCGTCTTACTGACATAACCACCTGCATATATTTGACATTGGTGTGGTGGCTTTTGAAATAGGGTGAAATTATTCTTTAATCCCCTCTACCTTTACATTGCTGTCACTTCACACTGACGTGTTGTGTGTTTTTGTTGTTTTTTTTTTTTTTGTTTTTTTTTTTTCCTTTCTTTTTTCTGTTTCACAATATTACAGCTGTAGAGCTGCAGTACTTACATATATTAGTGACTGTAGAGCATCTCACCCCGCCTGGACCAGCCAGCTTCAATTACTGGTGACAAAGTTGTACATTTTAGCCAGCACTCCAGTGACTGTAGAGAATACGTTGGGAGAACACCACTGCCATAGTTTTCTATTCTATTATCCGATAAGTATGTTGCTTTGGAATCCACTCGATCTGACTAGATCGAGGCATCTATTGATGTGACCGTATGCTAGTCTAGAGTAGGCTTGTTCTCTGAAGAAACGTTTCCTCCCTGTCTGTGTAATTATAGTATTTAAAAATTGTAATGCATATTCAGAATTTAGTGATGCAAGAAAACAGCTTGAAATGTACCTGTGTCACAGTGGAGGCCATTATTTGGGCTGAACCAATATTTTATCAGAATGCAGCGCATTGATTCAGTTACTCCCGGAGTCTGCAACTGTGCTCTTAGTAGAGAGAGTGTGGTTTCTATGACCATTGTGATGGCTGCATTCATTAAATCGTGTTAAAATTCAAATATGCAGGTAAACGTCCCTTTTAAGGGGCCGATTTATCTCCTGGGCAGTCGATAGTGGGCCAGACTGTTAAGGGTTAACTCTATAGGTAGCTTGCAGATTTCGTCTTTCAGTTCCACTAATATAAAAAGGGGTAAAAAAAATACATACAAAATATTTGTAAAAAAAAAAAAAAAATTCAACACCTTTACACATTAAAAAATAATGATTTTAAAAAAATAGTACCAACATAATACTGGTTAAATTGGCTCCCCATCATCATCATCACCATTTATTTATATAGCGCCACTAATTCCGCAGCGCTGTACAGAGAACTCACTCACATCAGTCCCTGCCCCATTGGCGCTTACAGTCTAAATTCCCTAACACACACAGACAGACAGAGAGAGAGAGAGACTAGGGTAAATTTGTTAGCAGCTAATTAACCTACCAGTATGTTTTTGGAGTGTGGGAGGAAACCGGAGCACCCAGAGGAAACCCATGCAAACAGGGGGAGAACATACAAACTCCTCCAAGATAAGGCCATGGTCGGGAATTGAACTCATGACCCCAGTGCTGTAAGGCAGAAGAGCTAACCACTTAGCCACCGTGTTGCCCATAAAAAGGCACGGGGTACCCATCGCTAGCGTCAGAGGGCAGTAACCCTTTCATGTTCATGATGTAGCGAGAAAATCCCCTTTAAATGAATCTGACCTATGTAACGAGCACAAATATTTTAGTTCCAAATTAAAGTGTACCACAGGGCATGGCAATGTACCGTTGGCTGCATGCCACGGCCCACCGCTGCCCTCAAATAGGGAGGTTCGGAGGTATGACTAATAATCATGCTAACATACACACACATGCAAACCTACATACATTACATGAATGGACAGGTGCGCTTCTTTAAATGAATGAAATGTGTACAATTAAATAAAATCATTTGAAAAGGTGCAACCAGGACATTTAAGATCACTGTGTTTGTGAAAATAAAAGCTAGTTCAGTGTTCTAGAACAATATTTTCATTAAAATGTGTTCATTAGCTTAATTTAATTTCATTAAATCACTGTGTCGCATATGCATAAATAGGAGTTTAGCTATGTTGGGATAAGCTCGCTTTTATTTAGGGAATTTAAACTGCAATGGGAAAGGGACTGATGTGAATGATTACACATTCTCTGTACAGTGTTACATAATATGACTGGCGCTAGATAAATAAACAGTAATAATATTTACTGAGCACTTTTGTCCATATGTAAATATAGAGTCACTTTCTGTGATCCAGTGTGCAAAGGAAGATAGTATAACGGCATGTGACGAGATACAGGGACCGAAGGCCACTTGCTGATATTTGCGCTGCTAAGCTAGGAGGGGCGGAGTCTAAACATGTCCCTGGTCTTCGCCAGGGACCCCCGGAAGGGAGTTTGGAGTTTGCTGCAAGGGACGTGCAGGTCGCGGCCCCCCAAGTTAGCTATCAGCGAAGTGGATGGTGAACAGACGTGGTCGTGCAGGCAGAGGTCAGTCCGTTCAGGCAAACGAGGTACCGGAGGAGTAGGCAAATCGGAGTCAGCAAGCCACAGGTCAGATACAGCGGGAGCAATCAGGGAGATCAGGAGCAGAACCAGAGGAAGACGGGTCGGTATACAGGAGGTCAGTCAGAGAGCTGGGAAACAGGCTGGAATGCTGGAGCATAGGAAGACCTAGATACTCCAGCGTTTACCTGGTGTTAGGGGCAGGTTTATTTAGAGGAGCCAGTTCCCTGATTGGTAGCAGTGGGACCGACGTTCAGAACAGCTGAACGCCAACTGGAAGCACAGAGAAGCGTTACGTTGCTTGGCAGCGGAGACACGAGCGAGCTGCATATGTGTACAGAAAGCGAAGCCTGGAGGAAGAAGGAGGTGTCCCGTTGCTAGCATTGGGACGAGCTGCCGGCAAAGGAAGGGGTCCGTCCCTGGCACCGATGGTGAGTGCGGGGACGGTGCCTGACACAATGTAACAATATTAGTAATGAAAATTCAGGCACCGTCTTTTGATCTCTGTGTAATCGTCTCTAACGCGTTTCCCCATAATACCTATGGCTTCTTTAGAGGTAACGCCCCCAGATGAGCTGATTGGCTGTGCTGATGAACATTCCGGTCATCTGACCGCCCGGAATGCTAAGGACATCCGGGATGAGTAGGGGATGTATATTGAATACAATAGGATGCTCTGTCCAGAGTACAACACCTCTTAAATCATTGTACCTCTAAGTTCTTAGTAAATAAATAGGATACTTCTAATAAATATAAAGTGGAAGTAAACCACACGTATTAATAGACATTGATATCTTTTTAAGGTGCTGATCTGTTTCTAGAATATCAGCAACATAATACAGACGTTAATTCTCAGAGTGTCTTGTCTATGAATGCGCTATCCTTAGATAGTGTCCGACCTGTGTAAATAGCTCATACTAACTCTCCCGGAAAGTCTGGGAGACTTCCAAAATTCGGGTCAGTCTCCCGGGCTCCTTGTTCAAAATGACGCGATTCACCGAGAATCGCGTCAGTTTGGCCCCGCCCCCGCGACAAAACGTCATTTTACTCGAGGGGACTGGGCCAAAATGACGCGATTCGAGGCTTCCCGCCCATTAATCACGCCCCTCTCCCGGACGTCACCTACCGAATGTAGGCAAGTATGAAATAGCTGGGTGATTGCAGTGACAGTTTATCCATTCTGGTTCCTATAAATATCTTCTTAATGCAATGTCCAGACTGACTTTACAGTTATATAAAGCACTTTAAAGCTGCAGAACTGCTCCGAATACATAGCTAAGACCTCTAATCATTAATTAATGTAATGGTTTTCCGAACCTCACCCACTCCCCAATAAAACGCTTATTACTGGTATTCCCTAGATTGCCTCTTTTCTATGCTTCTGGACAGGATGTGAGGAAACAGTATTACAACAACTACAGGGTTTTTAACAGGCAGAAAAAAGTAAGTCTGGCTTCGGACTTATGATTGCAGTTTCAGCTTTGTGTATCGATTGCTTAATAGCACCTCTGTGTCGTTTAGAGGAACTAGGAGGCATGCAGACTTGTCATTGTTTTTTTTTTTTGTGCTAGTATAACTATTTTTCATTCTAATGTGAAGTGATCTTTTTGTGTAGACGCTGCAGTATGTAAACTCTACCCAGCTAAGGACCCTGGGAGATTGATTTATTTTGTGTTTGCAAACTTCCTTTTAAATGGTATAGAACTTACAAAAACAATTCATGTAGCTCTAAACCTTTAAATAAAAACATCGCTCGCTGGCTGAGGATCATGGGAGATGTTGTTTTGGTTGGTGACTGTAAATCCTTTTTCAAAACATATCCTGTGAAAGCCAGTGCAGTCCAGTAGCTGTCTAGGTGCTTATGCGGAGCTTGAGACAGTCGCAATACAATGCAGGATATGTACAATACATATGTGGACTATTAAGTCCCAGCAGAATGCATAGAAAAAAAGTATTCAATTATTGTCACCTGTTAATAATATAGTCCTGGGGGCGGGGCTAGAAGAATCACGTCGTTGGCCCCACCCCCAAAAACAGGCATCACTATTTTGGGCCAATTAAATCTGGGGGCGGGGCCATAATGGGGCACACAATGTCACTAATCCCTGTCCCCTTCGTTTAATTGACAGCGCTGCCCAGGATTCGGGAGAATTTCTTGCTCTCCTGGGAATCCGGGAGTCTCCCCGGGAGAGTAGGTAACTATGAAGAAAAACACGTACCTTAGAGATGGCCAAACCTTAAATCAGACGCTGCTGTGTGCACTCAAGCTTGGCACCCCCTTACTGTACGTTGACCATGTTCATACGCCCCTCCCCGTTTTGGCCCTAAATTCATCCCAAGTGTCCTCTTGCACTCTGAGATGAATGGCATCCACTTGCATTCACTGGTGTATATTTCTTTTCTGAGCATGCGCTGAGCAATTTAACACAAACTACGACACATATTGGCATTCACCTTCCTGTGTTTAGTGACCACGGCGGTTACGTACTCTATTGCCGAGACTTCTGCAAGTGGGAGCAGTGCAGGAATTGTGAGCCGTTACTTGTGATTTCATGTAGGGAGTATCTGGCAGAATGCAGCTAGCACAGGTAATAAAACACATTGGTTAATGTATCAAACTTTCTAAAAAAAAAAAGGAAAAGTGGAGGTTTTGCCCATAGCAACCAATCAAATTCTAGCTATCATTTTCAAGAATGTACTGGATACACGATAGCTAGAATCTGATTGGTTGTTATGGGCAACTCCACTTTTTCAGATGGTTTGATAAATCTACCCCGTTGTGTGATATTTCATACTACTCTCCTTATTTTTGGCTGCAAATTTAGATAATCTACTGTGGACTGAACACTACTGTTCTGACTCTAGGGCAAAGCCAGACTAGGACAAAAATCTAGCCCTAGCGTACAAAGTACAACCTCCCACATTCATGTACACTGCCGAATCCCAATTTATTCATTCAGAAGCATTTATCATTTAGTAGGCAGCTCAAGGCTGTATCTCTGTATTAATGTCACCAGTATAGAAGTGGGTGTGAAATACAAAGTGCTGTTGACACAATCCAAGGGGTATTTCTAAACTGCGGGTTTGAAAAAGTGGAGATGTTGCCTATAGCAACCAATCAGATTCTAGCTGTCATTTTGTAGAATGTACTAAATAAATGATAACTGGAATCTGATTGGTTGCTATAGACAACACCTCCACTTTTTCCAACCTGCAGTTTAGTAAATATACCCTCAAGACTATCTTACTAAAAATATGTCTGTGAGGCTGAATGAGGGTGATGTGTCCCATTATAAGCAATGTTTGGGAACTGGGAGCTGCCCTCTGATGCTTATTATGGGCTCCTAAGAATAGCTGAGAAATAAATTAATGAAAAATATATTGTTGCATTGTGAGTTATGATGTGAGATTTTGTTTTCCCCCAAAAATTCCCCGTTATAAATAAAATGATCGCGATGGAACAGAGACACTCAGTGGTCAATTTTTCAATAGCAACAGAAATAATTGCTTTGATTAAATAAGGAAGGACATGACATAACCTTGTTTTATACGTTTGCTAGGAACCATTGATTATAAGCAGCCACGTGGTGCCTCGTGCCTCTCTTTTTCCTAGTGAATTGATAGGCTAAATATTGGTTCATCCAACAAAATGTCTGCCTCCACGTTAACTTGTGGCAACCAGCACAGGCTTCTGTAAATAGACTGTGTAAATAATGCCTCAAGGTGACATTATAAAACAAAAGGGAAGAGGGAGCTTAGTACGCCTTGTAGCTTTCATTTCTGAGTATTTCTGGGTGTGTAGTCACCAGGTACAGTGAATGTCCTCATCCGGAGCACTTGTGACAGAAAGGCAATGTGAATTCTTTATGGTTTGTTTACATTGTACTGACACGCTGGCATACTAGGTCATGTGACTCCAGCTTATATGACCGAACCAAATGCTTTATTCCTGTTTACAGTTGTCTACTAGTGCAGCTTCCTCGCACCTAACTGTGATACTCCTCACTAAAATGACACTTAAAAGTAATAAAACATTATTTCTGTTGTGGTGTGTATATGGTATTTTTCATGGCATTTTATTCATGGTGTGGGCAGCACCGTGGCTCAGTGGTTAGCACTTCTGCCTCACGGCACTGGGGTCATGCGTTTTGACTCCGGATCATGGCCTTATCTGTGTGGAGTTTGTATGTTTGCCTGGGTTTCCTCCGGGTGCTCTGGTTTCCTCCCACACTCCAAAAACATACTGGTAGGTTAATTGTCAACTGACAAAATTAACCCTAGTTTGTGTGTGTTTAGACTGTAAGCTCCAATGGTGTTAATGTCAAAATATATATATTCTCTGTACAGCGCTCTAGAATTGGTGGTGCTATATAAATAAATAGATGATGATGATAATGTATATTTATTCAGAAAAGCAATGTGCTCCTCAAATAATAATCCACATCCAAATTTTGATAATGCATTGTGTACAGATGGCAATTTGCCTGATATTGCAGGCAATGTGCGTGGCTCAAAAACAACTGCAATGCCAGATGATAATCCTGTCAAAATCAAAAGAATTGTTATCTACAGGATATATTGTGGCTTGTTGGTGAGGTCGGAAGGAAGTAAGAGAGTATATAAAATACGGACATACAAGGTAGACAAAATAAGTGTATACGTGAAAACAAAAGTTTGGGAGCATTGTTCCTATCTAGTGGTTTGAATGTTCATATATAGACTAATAAGTCTGACTATATTTTAATGATTTAAATAAAAAAAATCAGTGAAATAGCAGCTAGTCTTAGCTATCTTCCATTTGAGCTGTCTTTTTAATAATACATATATATATTTGCACACCTGCCACCATACCCAGTTGGAAATTTGGTACAAAATAGACCATACTCCAGGGGGTAAATGTATCAAGCTGAGCGTTTTCCGGCGGGTTTGAAAAGTGGAGATGTTGTCTATAGCAACCAATCAGATTCTAGTTATCATTTTGTAGAATGTACTAAATAAATGAATCTGATTGGTTTTTCAAACCCGCCGGAAAACTCTCATCTTGATACATTTACCCCGTGATGTTCCAAAACCATGGATATTTCAGCTGCTGAAAATTGGGACCTGCTCAAGGAAATCGGGAAAGTTGTCAGACATGTATATCCCACTTTACCCACCTGTTCCTACCTGGGCATATTGGTATCATTCACCTGTGAAATGTCAGACATGTTAGTAGTTGTCACTGAATTAGATAAGGTAATGTGAATGAAAGACTTCTCTTGCAGTTAATGTTTAAAAGCAAATGAAATACTGATTGCTGAAATTCTATATTTTATTCTAGCATTTATTAAATACCAAAATGCACTAATATGGATATGTATAAAAACAGCTTGTGATGCTCTAAAAATTTGGAACTGTCTTCTCGATGCATGGCCGGGAAAAAGTACAGTTTTGCGTGTACAAGTTTTAATATAAATAGTAAACGTACAAGATGAAAAAGAATGTGTCACTCAGATCCGGGTGTACATGTGCTTTATTAATAAAGGAACACTCCCAGTTAAAATAAAGTTTAACTGAGCTGCTCCTTTGCCTAAGTGGAGCCCGGGAAGTGCACGTTGAAGCAGTTTGTCCTACGGTTAAGCGATATCCACCCGAATAGGGGTGCGAGATTGGGTTGTGACCTCGCTATTGGTCTGAGCAGTTACATCCCTATAGGCTGTGCATGCAGCAAAGGCTTGTGCCAACGTATTAATAGGGTAGACCACCTGTCTCTGCTAAGATAGAGTTTAACGTTAACATATAAATGGGGCTGGCTCCTTTAAATGGGGCGCTCCAAAATGCATTGTTATTTAAATATGTGACATTTAAGTACAGCACTCAGGATTATTTTACTAACATTGCATTTAGGTGGAAATTTGCACCACACTAATCAGAGAATTGCTTTCATTGTCTAACTCACTGAGTCTGGACAGATACAAGCTAAATGCTGATTGGTTGGTGGAGACAGTGCAAATTTGCACAGCAGTAGAATGTTCGTAAACATCCCACAATTATAAATACAAAAAGATTGTTCTAGAACCTTTTTTTTTAAGTTTACTCTGATTTTTTAATTTTACCGCCCTGCAAATTATGTTGGTGTTTAATCATATATTGAAATGTATATAAAAGCAGCACTGATTTAATGTTTTATTTATATATCTTTGTGCAGGCCCTGCAGAGTAACTGGAAGTACTGCTTACTACCAAGGCGTCTGATCATAAGCAAGAGATTAGCACAATGCCTTCACCCAGCGCTGCCAAGCGGGGTGCACCTGAAAGCTCTGGAGACCTACGAAATTATATTCAAGATAATAGGGACAAAATGGTTGTCCAGAGACCTCTTCCTGTACAGGTAAAATGCATTAGAGCGTTCTCCAAATGTTTAACTCTTAATGAGGGGTTTTATATCTTAACCCAATCAAAATTTACCTTTTATTATGAGCGATTTGTTTTCTAAACAAATCGCTCATAATATTTTATGTTAAATATCTTTTTATTTTAAGTGCAGTGTATATATGGAAAAGAATGTGACTATAGGGAGCAAACACCTTTTCTTCAAGATAAACCTTTCGGAATACACAGTATGTGCAAATGGTTTGAGTAGCAATCAAGTAGTTGAACAGAACTGTACCTGGCTACAACAACGGACCTCCGTGTTTCCCACTCATTGTCTTCAGAATGTTTCAGTGATGGCCGGCTACAAAAAGCTGCTATAGCCCATATTAAACAGTTCATTACATCATCATCATCATTTATTTATATAGCGCCACTAATTCCGCAGCGCTGTACAGAGAACTCACTCACATCAGTCCCTGCCCCATTGGGGCTTACAATCTAAATTCTCTAACATACACACACACACAGACAGACATTGACTAGGGTCAATTTTAATAGCAGCCAATTAACCTACTGGTATGTTTTTGAGTGTGGGAGGAAACCGGAGCACCTGGAGGACACCCACGTAAACACGGGGAGAACATACAAACTCCACACAGATAAGTTGACAGTATATTGCAGTATTATGTCGCCAAAACTACCAATATGTCTGTTAATGCCCCTTTCAGAATCAATAGGATCAGAAGACCGCAATAGGTCTATGTGTGACGTACAGAAACAAACAGCCAGATCTCATCCTCTTTCCACGTGTGGTAACATTGAAAGATGATTCCGTCACTGACTGCCCTCTACTATGACATATACTAATATATTTTTAGTGTAGTTTACTTGTACTCACACAGACCTAGTTTTTCGGTACAAGGTATATTGGAATTCTGGTCAGGTTTTGTATTTCAACTTTTTTTAATCCTCTGTCTTTTGTGTCTCTGAAGCTCGGGTCTGTTCCCACTGCTGTCACATGCAGCCATGTCTGTGAAGCCCATACTGCTTGGTCTGTACGAGACTTACTTCCTACCTCTCCAGAGGTCCCTGCTGCCAAGTCTCCAAGCATTCATCACTGGCTTACTCCCGGGTCTGGAAGAGGGGTCTGAGATTTATGACAGGTAGGAATATAAATACATTTATTTCTTTGTCACCAGGGAGAGAACATCAAAACTGCACCACAGTCTGTGTCTGTCACTCCTAACTTAGTTCTACGCTGCCGCTGTCCTGTGGTCTCTGTGTCTGTCACTCCTTACTACACTGCTGATATCCTGTGGTCTCTGTGTCTGTCACTCCTTACTACGCTGCCGCTATCCTGTGGTCTCTGTGTCTGTCACTCCTTACTACGCTGCCACTGTCCTGTGGTTTCTGTGTCTGTCACTCCCTACTACACTGCTGATATCCTGTGGTCTCTGTGTCTGTCACTCCTTACTACACTGCTGATATCCTGTGGTCTCTGTGTCTGTCACTCCTTACTACACTGCTGATATCCTGTGGTCTCTGTGTCTGTCACTCCTTACTACACTGCTGATAGCCTGTGGTCTCTGTGTCTGTCACTCCTTACTACACTGCTGCTGTCCTGTGGTCTCTGTGTCTGTCACTCCTTACTACACTGCTGCTGTCCTGTGGTCTCTGTGTCTGTCACTCCTTACTACACTGCTGCTGTCCTGTGGTCTGTGTCTGTCACTCCTTACTACACTGCCGCTGTCCTGTGGTCTGTGTCTGTCACTCCTTACTACACTGCCGCTGTCCTGTGGTCTCTGTGTCTGTCACTCCTTACTACACTGCCGCTGTCCTGTGGTCTCTGTGTCTGTCACTCCTTACTACACTGCTGCTGTCCTGTGGTCTCTGTGTCTGTGACTCCTTACTACGCTGCTTCTGTCCTGTGGTCTCTGTGTCTGTCACTCCTTACTACGCTGCTGTCCTGTGGTCTCTGTGTCTGTCACTCCTTACTACACTGCTGCTGTCCTGTGGTCTCTGTGTCTGTCACTCCTTACTACACTGTTACTGTCCTGTGGTCTCTGTGTCTGTCACTCCTTACTACACTGCTGCTGTCCTGTGGTCTCTGTGTCTGTCACTCCTTACTACACTGCTACTGTGCTGTGGTCTCTGTGTCTGTCACTCCTTACTACACTGCTGTCCTGTGGTCTCTGTGTCTGTCACTCCTTACTACACTGCTGCTGTCCTGTGGTCTCTGTGTCTGTCACTCCTTACTACACTGCTGCTGTCCTGTGGTCTCTGTGTCTGTCACTCCTTACTACGCTGCTTCTATCCTGTGGTCTCTGTGTCTGTCACTCCTTACTACGCTGCTGTCCTGTGGTCTCTGTGTCTGTCACTCCTTACTACACTGCTGCTGTCCTGTGGTCTCTGTGTCTGTCACTCCTTACTACGCTGCTGTCCTGTGGTCTCTGTGTCTGTCACTCCTTACTACACTGTTACTGTCCTGTGGTCTCTGTGTCTGTCACTCCTTACTACACTGTTACTGTCCTGTGGTCTCTGTGTCTGTCACTCCTTACTACACTGCTGCTGTCCTGTGGTCTCTGTGTCTGTCACTCCTTACTACACTGCTACTGTGCTGTGGTCTCTGTGTCTGTCACTCCTTACTACACTGCCGCTGTCCTGTGGTCTCTGTGTCTGTCACTCCTTACTACGCTGCTGTCCTGTGGTCTCTGTATCTGTCACTCCTTACTACACTGTTACTGTCCTGTGGTCTCTGTGTCTGTCACTCCTTACTACACTGTTACTGTCCTGTGGTCTCTGTGTCTGTCACTCCTTACTACACTGCTGCTGTCCTGTGGTCTCTGTGTCTGTCACTCCTTACTACACTGCTACTGTGCTGTGGTCTCTGTGTCTGTCACTCCTTACTACACTGCTGCTGTCCTGTGGTCTCTGTGTCTGTCACTCCTTACTACGCTGCTGTCCTGTGGTCTCTGTGTCTGTCACTCCTTACTACACTGTTACTGTCCTGTGGTCTCTGTGTCTGTCACTCCTTACTACACTGTTACTGTCCTGTGGTCTCTGTGTCTGTCACTCCTTACTACACTGCTACTGTGCTGTGGTCTCTGTGTCTGTCACTCCTTACTACACTGCTGCTGTCCTGTGGTCTCTGTGTCTGTCACTCCTTACTACACTGCTGCTGTCCTGTGGTCTCTGTGTCTGTCACTCCTTACTACGCTGCTGTCCTGTGGTCTCTGTGTCTGTCACTCCTTACTACACTGTTACTGTCCTGTGGTCTCTGTGTCTGTCACTCCTTACTACACTGTTACTGTCCTGTGGTCTCTGTGTCTGTCACTCCTTACTACACTGTTACTGTCCTGTGGTCTCTGTGTCTGTCATTCCTTACTACACTGTTACTGTCCTGTGGTCTCTGTGTCTGTCACTCCTTACTACACTGCTGCTGTCCTGTGGTCTCTGTGTCTGTCACTCCTTACTACACTGTTACTGTCCTGTGGTCTCTGTGTCTGTCACTCCTTACTACACTGCTGCTGTCCTGTGGTCTCTGTGTCTGTCACTCCTTACTACACTGCTACTGTGCTGTGGTCTCTGTGTCTGTCACTCCTTACTACACTGCTGTCCTGTGGTCTCTGTGTCTGTCACTCCTTACTACACTGCCGCTGTCCTGTGGTCTCTGTGTCTTTCACTCCTTACTACACTGCTACTGTGCTGTGGTCTCTGTGTCTGTCACTCCTTACTACACTGCTGTCCTGTGGTCTCTGTGTCTGTCACTCCTTACTACACTGCTGATATCCTGTGGTCTCTGTGTCTGTCACTCCTTACTACACTGCTACTGTGCTGTGGTCTCTGTGTCTGTCACTCCTTACTACACTGCTGTCCTGTGGTCTCTGTGTCTGTCACTCCTTACTACACTGCTGCTGTCCTGTGGTCTCTGTGTCTGTCACTCCTTACTACACTGCCGCTGTCCTGAGACTTGTCGTGGCAGCAAAAATATCAAGGTAATTGATTTTCATGTACTTTCCGATTTCTCAGGACTGATGCATTAGTTCAGAAACTGTCCCTGGTGGTTGGACAAGAAGTGTTCTACAGCTCCCTCTGGGGCAGCGTCCTTGTCAGCAGCTCCATCCGACTCCCGGCCTCTCTGTTTGTGGTCAGTCACATCAATAGAGACGTAGAGGCTAAAGAGCAGAGCTACATGCTGGGAAACGACAAGCAGTTGGCTGTGAGTATGCAGGGTCATGTGATGTCATTTACAGGAATGTCCACGAATGTGGACATTCCATAAGGCTGGCTCCTCCTCTTCTTGGCCGTATGCAGTGGAGGCTGAGCAAGCAGCCTATCAATTCAGTGGGAACCAGTGACATCACTGAGGCATAAAATGCAGCCTATCAAATATCTAGAACCGAGGGACATCACTAATACACCAGTTATATCACTGATTTCATTGGTTCCTAGTTCTATTTGTTTTGCTAAACCTGCATATTAGGACAAATGTCTTTTTATTTAATGGACACGGATTATGGGGAAGCAGGAAACAATAGGTTTGTGTGTTTATGGGTTTATAAACCTCTTTTTGGCATAGGGATAATCTAATTATTGCTGCATGTAATAAGTAAAATGCAATTATTTAATTTATATGTGTGAAAGTAGTTTAATGGAACTTTCCAATTTACATGTATAGTAGATAATTTTTGTGTTGATGCCTGTAGGTATTTCAACCTATACATTACAATATTTGCAACACTTGACTACAGCTACAGTGAGGGCCATAGGTCATCAGAAGAAGACTCCGTTAATAAGTACATGCATTTCAAAGTGGAACCAACACCCCTGCCCCAAAATATATTTTCCTTGAATGTTAGAGCCATCATCATTTTATTTATATAGCGCCACCAATTCTGCAGCGCTGTACAGAGATTATCAGTCTCTGCCCCCATTGGAGCTTACAGTCTAAATTTCCTAATACAAACACACATACTAGGGTTAATTTTGTCAGCAGCCAATTCACCTACATGTTTTTAAAGTGTGGGAGGAAACTGGAGCACCCGGAAGAAACCCACGCAAACATTGCTCAATACATGCTGTCATATTTCTGTCAATATCTATTCCACATGCCAGGAATTGTATTAATAATTAAACAGCGCTATTAATAGGCATCTGTTTTCCAGTCACCTCTTTAACTGTTTAGGTATAAAACGCACTTCCTAGAATTGCTTTCAGTCTATGTATAGCACGGTATCGCCCAATATGAAAGAAGATGGAGATGCCCAAAAAAAGTATTTTTTTATTTTATTTTAGGACAGTTCTTAAAAAAATAAAGTCACCTTTAAATCAATAATCAAATAAATCCCCATATCTTAGTGACAGGTCCTCTTTAAAATCAGTGTTTTGTAGCTTAGATGCTTTTTACAGAAAGTAACATGTTTTTAATCGGCGTACAGTCCAACACGCATATAACTTCAAAGGCGTGAATACTGCACTTTATATACGGAGCGTTGTTTGCCGGGTATAAATCCAGTTATCACCGTTCCAGTTAGCCTGAGCCATCAGACAGTTTGTTTTTGATCCGGAGACGTTAGGGACCAATGGTTAGTCCCTAGAGATCTAGTCGTCATACACTAACTCACGTATCTTTATGTTCCCTACAGATAAAATCTCTCTGCGTTTCAGTAATGGACTCAAATGTTCTCGTCCAGAGGAACACACTGGAAATCCTGCTCTATTTCTTCCCATTCCACACGAGCCTGGTAAGTAGAGATACTCACTGAACCCACGTGAACTGGTTTTTGATCTGGATTACCTTCGTGCTTTGGTTTTGACAAAACTGCCCTCGCGTGTTTTTGGTTTTGGATTTTTTAGAAAAAATCCTAAAATATGCTAAAATCACATAATTTTGCTCTTTTTTTTTCCTACTTTATTATTAACCTCAATAACACTAATTTCAAGTAATTTGCCGTCAATTTTGACCACCTCACAGATCACAATATTATTTTCATACACTTTCGGACAAATACTGCAGCGACCTGGCTGGATGGTAAGCGACAGAGCAATGACACAAACACACGGCAGTTCCTAGCACATCTAGGACACATTGGCGCACAGCAGTGGCAGAAAAGAAAAATGGCGGTCCGCCCTCCCTCCCACTTTCCGTGATGTTGGATCTTAAAAAGGAATCCAAAACTCCCGAGATCCAACGACGTCACGATGACGTTTTGGCTCGTTTTCAGTTCCGAGGGCGCGAGACACTCTGCTCGGTACTCAGATCCTCTAAGTTCGGGTGTGAACCGAGCCTGAGCATCTCTACTGGTAAGAGTAAGAGAATGGGGCAGATGAAGTATTTTACCAGACAGTCTGAACCAGTTTATCCAATCTAAGGCATATTGGAGGAAGTGCTGGACAGCTTGGGATGAGCATTTAGGGTACTATATAACAATCTCTTTTGGTGTATTCATTCATGAGGCAGTTATAGCTTTTATCCTAGTGAAAATGTCTATTCAAGATAACGCTTACAGTTCAGTCCTCCCGCTGCATCATCCAGCTCTGCTTGTGCTGAATATGTTTGTCATCCTTTGACAACTCTCTACGCGGGACTGTTGTCAACAAGCACCCTGCGCTATCACCCTACAAATAGTTTACACTGTGATTGCATCGGTGCTCAGTGCACGTCACACTTAAAGTTACTAAAGATATGGACTGTATGGTTACACCTAATAGTATAGCCTAATGAACAGCAATGAGTGCTGTTGTTAAGAACAACGAAAAATATGCAATTTGTGAACACTGAGCCCTACTGTAAAAATATTGTACTTTCTTGTAGTATTTCGCCCCTTGCTGAAAACGTCAGTATCCCAAGCCCGATCGGACCTGGAGACAAGCGAAATTTTCCGAACTGCTCAACGTATCTTTGCCTTGTTCCACATTTAGCTGTAAAGTTTTGTACGTCTCACCGGCAGAAGTTTAGCCATAAGTATTCACAGTCCAACCTCAATCGCACCACACAGCAGAATGAATTGAGCATCGTTATTCCACCTCTGTTCGTAGACTATTCATTCTACTAGTGCGAATTTACAAGTACAGTGTGGAATGGCGTCCACGAAATGTCCAGGCAGAAACATCAATCGCAGATTGCTCTGCACCTCTGTGAATTGGCCTGTTCTGCCGTTAAACACTAATCACGTGATATGTTGTCATCTCTGTACTGTATGACCTAGTTCAGGCAATGCGGTACTAATCCAGCCTTGTGCTGTGTCCTCATGTTCTGTTCTTGCTCTGATGTAGTGCAGAACGGTTACAAAGAGTTAAAAATAGTTAAACAATCCCATCCACGGTCACTTACTAGCGCTAAATGAATAAACTCTGCTGTATGTTGAACCCACTTCTTACTGGTTATATCAGACAACTAATCAGATACATTGGAAATGGTTCAAACTAGTTCCCCCCATTTCCCAGGTAACTAGTTACCTGCTCTCACTTATTTATTTTATTTCTGGATAGAGATAATGAATAGGGGGGGGGGGTTGTTCTTGGCTCCATTTCTTTAGATTTTTATATTTTTTTAAAACTTTATTTGTTTTGCTCTGTCAGGAATCCACAACAGATTGAGGACAAGGGGCCTGATTCATTAAGGATCTTAACTGAAGAAACTTCTTATTTTAGTCTCCTGGACAAAACCATGTTACAATGCAAGGGGTGCAAATTAGTTTTCTGTTTTGCACATAAGTTAAATACTGACTGTTTTTTCATGTAGCACACAAATACTTGATAGCTTATTTGTCCACTGAAATTTAAAGTTGATATTTGTGTGCTACATGAAAAAACAGGCAGCATTTAACTTATGTGCAAAACAGAAAACTAATTTACAACCCTTGCATTGTAACATGGTTTTGTCCAGGAAACTAAAATAAGAAACTTCTTCATTTAAGATCTTTAATGAATCAGGCCCAAGGATGTTGGTGTCTTTGCGAGTTAAGTCACAGCCGTTGTGACTTCAGTGCAATATTAGGTTGATGGCGCTTTCCTCCGCCCCCTTACATTGCTGATAAGTAAGATAGGCCACATTGGTTGTAGACAGGGGCATTGTGTCCTGATTGGTCGAGATGATCACTGAACAAATGGATTATCTGCCCGGCTTGGTCAAGGTTCCGTTCTATCTTATCTTAATGACGCCAATTGATTGTGATGTTCCTGATTGGCCGATGACTTGGCCATGTGCATGGACATCTCTACATTGTTTTAGAACATTGTTGGGGTCGTGTTAGCATTGTATCTGCCAGATATTGTCCTGTTGTGACTGTGAATTTGATGATCTCTCTCTGTAGGAACCCAGTGACTGTCCTATGTCGCTCCCCCGGCAGGATCTCATCCACATCCTGTCCTCAGCCACACAGACGGTTCTGAGACGAGACATGTCACTAAACAGGAGGTTATTCGCCTGGTTACTAGGTAGGTGGCTACTAGGTAGGTGGCAGGGAGTCAGAGAGCTCTGTGATATTGTTTACTTGTATGGAGAGTTCCTGTGTTCTATTTAGCACTGCATTGTTTTCTCTGTTTTACACCTGTCATCTTACCCCCCAGCTGTTTCGATTTCAGGGGACTATCCGGCGGGCCGACTTGTGGGGGTTGGGAGGTATGTCCCCGCTCACAATGATGAGGTAGACACAGCAATTCAAGGGTGTTATATGGGGGTTGGTGGTCTAGCACTTCAGAAGCACTAGACACGCTCCCTGGGATGTGGCCACGCCCATTGCGATATGGTCACGCCCCTAACATAACGCTGTCACTCCACCTTTTTGGATGGGGCATATTCCTTTCCCGATTTTAGGATTTTTATTTGTTGTGATATATGCCTCATTTTAATACCTCAGGAAAAAAACCATATGACAATGGAGTCTGCTTGTATTTTACAATGATTATTTTATTTTGTTAGTCTTGTACTGAAATTAAGGTTTGTTTATGGTGAGACCATTTCATTTCCACTACAAGAAAATATTCTCACTGTGAAAATGATGATTATCAATGGTGCATCAGTTCTAGTTAATTGTGCTGTAATTATTGATCCTACATTGATCCCTCATATCTTGTACCACTATGCACTGTACTGTGTTACTATATGCCTTAGCGAAAACATAGAGGAATTAGCAGGTGCAATGGTGGGAAAAAGTTTTTGCCCCCTTCCTGAATTCTTCTATTTTTGCATATTTGTCGCACTTAATTGTTCCAGATCTTCAAATATATTTGAATATAAGACAAAGACAACCTGAGTAAGCACAAAATATAGTTTTTAAATGGTCATTTTCATTTATTAAAGGAAACAAGTTATCCAACACCAACTGGCCCTGTGTGAAATAGTAATTGCCCCCTTAGTTACTCATTCTACCAGTGAACCAAATTGTGTGTATTCTAAATTAACCCAATTATCAATTTAATCTGGCGTGGTTACTGCCAGCCCTAGTGAATCTAAACATCAATTACATAGAACATTTCCAACAAGTTGGCTAAAAGATCTGAACAAACAGCAGCACAGTGGCCTAGTGGTTAGCACTTCTGCCTCACAGCACTGGGGTCATGAGTTCGATTCCCGACCATGGCTTTACCTGTGTGGAGTTTGTATGTTCTACCTGTGTTTGCCTGGGTTTCCTCCGGGTACTCCGGTTTCCTCCCACACTCCAAAAACATACTGGTAGGTTAATTGGCTGCTATCAAAATTGACCCTAGTCTCTCCCTCTCTGTCTGTCTGTGTCTGTGTCTGTGTGTGAGTGTCTGTCTATATTAGGAAATTTAGACTGTAAGCTCCAATGGGGCAGGGACTGATGTGAATGAGTTCTCTGTACAGCGCTGTGGAATTAGTGGCGCTATATAAATAAATGATGATGATGATGAAACAGCACAGTCTTCTGCTATCAACAGAAATTCCAGAAGAGATAAGAAAGAATGTTATTGAAATATATCTGGAAAGGGTTACAAAGCCATGTCTAAGGCTCTAGGACTCTAGCGAACCACAGTTAGAGCTTTTATCTACAAGTGGAGAACACTTGGAACAGTTGTGAATTTTCCCAGGAGTGACCGGCCCACCAACATTCCTCCTAGAGCGCATCCACGACTCATCCAGGAAGTCACAAAAGAACCCAGATGAACATCTAAGGATCTGCAGACCTCACTCGCCTCAGTTAATGTCAGCATTCATGAGTCCACAATGGAGACTGGGCAAAAATGGTATCCATGGGAGAGTTGCAAGGTGAAAACCATTGCTAACCAAGAGGAACATATTTGCCAAATAACACATTGATGACCCCCAAGCCATTTGGACTAATGTTCTGTGGACTGATGAGTAAGAAATTGAACTTTTTTGAGGACATGGGTCCTGTTACAGCTGACGTCAAGCTAACACAGCATTCACCCAGTCAGACATGGTGGTGGTACCGTGATGGTGTGAGGTTGCGTTGCTGCCTCAGTACCTGGCCGACCAGCCATAATTGTCAGAATCATGAATTCTGCTCTCTACCAGGAAATTCTGCAGGAGAATGTCCAGCCATCAGTCCGTGATCTGAAGCTCAAGCGCAATCGGGTTATGCGGCAGGACAACGACTCGAAGCACAAAAGCAAGTCCAACTCTGAATGTCTCAAAAGAAACAAAATGAAGGTTTTGGAGTGGCCTAGTCAAAGTCCTGACTTGAATCCAGTTGAGATGCTGCGGCAGGACCTTAGAGATCCAGTTCATGCTCGGAAACCTTCCAATGTGGCTGAATTAAAGCAATTCTGCAGAGAAGTGTGGGACAAAATTCCTCCACAGCGACGTGATAACCTGATCTCCAGACGCGTTTGGTTGCAGTTAATGCTGCTAAAGGTGCCACAACCAGTTATTACGTTTAGGCTGGCAATGAATTTTTCACATGGGTGATACAGGTATTGAATATCTTTATTCCTTTAATAAATGTTATGACCAAAACTGTATTTTGTGTACACTCAAGTTGTCTGTTTTATATTCAATTTTGTTTGAAGATTGAAGCAGAAGTGTGATAAATATGTAAAAATAGAAGAAATCAGGAAGGGGGCAAAAACTTTTTCACACCTCTATACTCCAGCGCACATTTACAGTCGGCTCAGAATTCTCTGGTTACATTACCATTTACGATGTTTAAACCCCATTTTGCCCGTGCAGGGTCTGACATTAAAGGGAGAGTTGTGGCTCCGCAACTGAAGGCGTCTGTGGGGGAAGAAGATTATTGCAACAGTTTTTTTGCAAAATACTCCAAAGATTTATTGATCCAAGTAAGTCTAACGTATATTCTCTGTTCCATTCACATTGTTATGTAAGTCACACGCAGCAAATATTATTTAGCAAAGCAGAGTATTTTTTTATTTTTTTTTATTTTCGGGGTATTTTTGTGCTTCCATTGTGCAAAGAAAAACTTCAGGAAATGTTTTGTTATATATATATATAGATAAACTCAGCACTCCCCCTGCTGGAGAAACTTTGCATAGCATTCCATTAGGAAAAAGTGGGCACATGTGAGTAGGTAAAAAAATCAGAACTTGTATTAATCACGTCTCCAAAATGCTCAACCAGTTTAAACAGGGACTATATGTCCAAAACACATCTCTTCATTGCTGATAAAGAATAAGGAAATAGCCTTGTAGTTTTCTATGTATTTCCATAATATGTCACATAAAACATTTCATTTTTTTCTATTCTCTTGTTTCCTGGGGCTGCAGTTGGGATCTCTGTAGTATCTTCATATCGCTTTACTCTGTGCTGACAGATATTCAGTAGCGCAAACTACACACCTACCAACAGTCCCAATCCCTGCAAGACAGAAACTGGTGTAACCTTCCCCCAAATGGGTGGGACGAGGGCATGGCCTGAATTTAAAGTGGATATTTCACCTACAAAACAACAGAGACAGCTGTTTTGTGGTCTGAAACAATACTCACGAGAATGCAGCTTATGAATTCATGAGGAACCAGTAACATCACACGAAGGGCTAAATGGTGTCATCGATTCCTAATGAATTGATTGGCTAAATATTGGACCAGCCCACAAAATGTCTGCATCCATTGTGTGTAGGTGACAGGTTCACTTTAAAAGAATAGAACACAGAAGAAATGTTTATCTAGTTAATGCAACCTGCTATGATTGCTGATTGGAATGTTGGGGTAATACTGAACACGCCCATTCCACGCGAGAACACGCCCAGATAATGTCCCTTATTTGTGAATTATCAGCCATTGTTCTCTTTTCTGATATTCGCAGATATACAACCTGTTTTCCTGTATCTATGGAGCTAAACTGGAATCTTTTCCTTTCCCTCCAGGCTCTAATGCAGATCTTACAGCAGAATATCCTGTACTCGGATTCCGAGCAGGGCCTACAGGTTTATCTGAAGCCTTTCCGGATCCTGGTCAGTCTCCTGGACAAGCCAGAGATAGGTACTGTGCACGGCCACCGAATAACATTATCTAATGTATGCATTAATTGGGAACACCATTTACTTCTTTTATTATTAAGCTGTATTGATAGCAGTTATATTATGCTGTGTAATTGGGGAAAATCCTATATAGTGACATGCGCGTATAAACCACAAAGGGGTGTGGTTTACCAGGAATGGGAGTGCCCTCAACTGAAATTTGTGTGTTTGGGGCGTGGCTTAAATGGTTCCAGTATTGTCGGAATGTATGTCAGCAAGTCTGGTAAATTGTTGAAAGAATGAATACAGTTTAAATATTATTATTTCTTCAAATAATTTTCTTTACACAAGTTGAAATAGATTTTACAGGGAATGTGTCTACCAATCTGACTTGTAGCTGTACATCCCAATATTCTGTGCACTTACACGTGTGTAAACCCAACCTCTCACTAAACAGGCACGAGTTAGAAACAATACGTAGGATATTAAAATGAAGACCTTTTACATTACTTAATATACTGTGGACTAGCTTGGAGCTGCCAGCCGTCAGGCCTCATACAGTAAGACGTGTTTTTGGGGAACCAGATGGGGGGTGTGGGTAGATGTGGGGCTACAGGAGATGAAGATCGGTCATCATTTATGTGAGGATAGATGGGAGCGGAAAATGGACAACTAGTAGGAGGTTGCAGTAGTTGAGATGGGAGATGAGTAGGGTAGAGTTCTAGTTGTCTCTTGAGTAAGAATGGGCACTATTCTGGTTGTATATCATAGGTGAAGATGGCAGGATTTAGAGATAGACGGAGGACTAAAGGAGAGACAAGGATGACATCTATGGACCTATGATAATGCACTATTTTCCATTCCCTGTTTTCCGGTCAGGTCCTCCGGTGGTGGGAGATTTGTTCTTGGAAGTGATCCGAGCCTTTTACGCGTACTGCAAGCATGCTCTCGGGACAGATATAAAGCTGAGCTATACTCAGGCTGGCGGCCAGCTCCTAAGGTATTAATAGCCACGCTGTACTCTTTCCTTTATAATTATCTGTTCGTTAATTGTATTTCATCGCATAGCCCTACTCATAGGAAACACAACTGAGATACTTCTGCCGCTTGGAGTACACTGTCACATATTACAGATTGTACTTCTCCTGGTCGATGCTTTGTTAAAAGGAGAATACTGTTTGGTTTTGTTATGTGTATATTTTATTTTTAACTCCAGTAGACTCGTTCTCCACAAGCAAATACAGCTGTTATACTTAGTGTAAGTTTTACGCGCTGAAGAAAGTAATATATCATTTACCCAGCTAATATGCATATTGACTATTTGCCCGGCTAAAATCCATTTGGGCCCATTTGCCTGGTAAAATGCGTTGGGCCCTATAGTAAAATGCGTTGGTGATTAATTGCTGATTAACATACAGGACATTGTTTGTTCAGTGATTACATTATATAATGTATACGGGTGTGCGGGTCGTTGAATATGCCGTGCCAGGTTGTACAATAACATTATGTTTATATGTTGTTGTTGTTGTTTTATGTACAATTGCTTATGCAACAAACAGATTAGCTTTTATGTCTTTATATATACAATTACTGAGCTTGTCTCTTGTCGCTACCCACATACTCATTTACTTTGTGTTATCTCCTGTTTTTCAGTGCAATTAAAGAAAACAAAAACGCCTCTGAAATAGTGAAAACGGTCAATCTACTGATCACATCTCTGAGCTCGGACTTCCTGTGGGATTACATGACCGTGTGTTTTGAGCAGAGCTTTAGGTATGTATACTATAGGGAAAATACATCTCACCGTGTCTGTCAGCTCCCGCGATTCATTAAGGAAAGTAAAGCTAAAAAAAAGTTTGCACCTGGGCAAAACCATGTTGCATGAGAGGAGGAGGAAAATTTTAAATGTGGGGACAGATTTATAGTTGGGGTTGAACATGTCCTAGATCAACTTTAAATTTCAGTGTAAAAATAAAGCTATCAAGTATTTGTGTCCTACATGAGAAAGCAGCCAGTATTTATGTTATGTGCAAAATAATAAACTAATTTGCACCCCTTGCATTGTAACATGGTTTGTCCCGGAGAAAACTTACTCATTGTTTTTGCCTTAATGAACCAGGACCAGAATCTGTATATTTCTTTGATAAGCGTGAATCATTTTATTCTCCATAGAAGTTATATTACAGGGGGTGTGTCTGTAATGTGCCATTTACTGGAATTTTCAGCTGGTCGCTGAAAGCAGCTACGTCCAATATAGCTCACCGAAAAGCCAAGTGTTGCATCCTATATACAGAATACATTTGATATTAAATTGTATTACATATCTTAATAATAAATGACTGATAAATTCATCATCTATCAGCATGCACTTGCTCTTGGTTTCTATCTACCGTAATTAACAACATGCGCTAATTAAATTACATGATGTCATGAAACGAGAGTTTGTTACCATAAAACTAATGAAATATTTATTTTGATGTATTCGTAGAAACAACGGGGGTTCCTCCGACGTGAAGTACGTGGGCCGAGCGCCCTCGGTTTCTGAGGTCTGCACTCTGCTGGTCTTCCTGCTGGATGTCATTCCTCTGGTACGGGAGCGCCGAGACCTTATTTGTGCTCTGCTCCATTCCTGCATTTATAGAAACACTAATAAGTCACTGTTTGCGCTTTATCACAATATGCGATAAAGAGGCTTAGTGACTCTCATCTAGTATGGGTATAAAATTGGTTACAGCCAAGGCATCGATGTGGTGTAGTCCCTACGTTCATACGTGTGTGTATATTCAATATCCAGACAGATACTCTGCAATAATACATTATCTGTGAGTTATGTGTGAGTAAGAGGAGTCTTTTCTTATACCGCTCCTCTGTCGCTAGTTAGCTGGAACCTGTATCCTAAATATATCTCTAAACCTGTACCAGGTGTGTCTATTTATATACTATTAGGCGGCAGTATTCTGCTCAAATTTGTTTTATGGTTTGAAAATCATAAATATCTGTTTAATGATTTATTTAGAATTTAAAAATAGTTATTTTTGTGTAAAAAAAAATAATTTGTCCTTTGCTGTCTTAAGAAAATAGACACATTTAATGTCATTCTATAGTGTATTATAATGTAGAGCTCTGATTCATTTACATAGTGTAGAGTCTATGTATTCTATTACATAGTGTATATACTGTGTGTTCTATTACATAGTGTATGGTCTGTGTATTCTATTATATACTGTATATTCTGTGTGTTCTATTACATAGTGTATGTACTGTGTGTTCTATTACACAGTGTACATTCTGTGTGTTCTATTACATAGTTTATAGTCTGTGTTGTATTACATAGTTTGTATATACTAAGTGTTCTATTACATAGTGTATATACTGTGCGTACTATTACATAGTGTATATACTGTGTATTCTGTTACATACTATATATTCTGTGTATTCTATTACATAATTTATATTCTGTGTCTTGTATTATATAGTGTATATACTGTTTGTTCTATTATATAGTGTATATACTGTGTGTTCTATTACATAGTGTATATACTGTGCGTTCCATTACAAAGTGTATATATTGTGCGTTCCATTACATAGTGTATATACTGTTCGTTCCATTACATAGTGTATATACTGTGTGTTCCATTACATAGTGTATATACTGTGTGTTCTATTACATAGTGTATATACTGAGTGTTCTATTACATAGTGTATATACTGTGCGTACTATTACATAGTGTATATACTGTGTATTCTGTTACATACTATATATTCTGTGTATTCTATTACATAATGTATATTCTGTGTCTTGTATTATATAGTGTATATACTGTTTGTTCTATTATATAGTGTATATACTGTGCGTTCCATTACAAAGTGTATATATTGTGCGTTCCATTACATAGTGTATATACTGTGTGTTCCATTACATAGTGTATATACTGTGTGTTCTATTACATAGTGTATATACTGAGTGTTCTATTACATAGTGTATATACTGTGTGTTCCATTACATAGTGTATATACTGAGTGTTCTATTACATAGTGTATATACTGTGTGTTCCATTACATAGTGTATATACTGAGTGTTCTATTACATAGTGTATATACTGTGTGTTCCATTACATAGTGTATATATTGTGTGTTCTATTACATAGTGTATATATTGTGTGTTCTATTACATAGTGTATATACTGTGTGTTCTATTACATAGTGTATATACTGTGTGTTGTATTATATAGTGTATATACTGTGTGTTCTATTACATAGTGTATATATTGTGTGTTGTATTATATAGTGTATATACTGTGTGTTCTATTACATAGTGTATATACTGTGTGTTCTAATACATAGTGTATATACTGTGTGTTCCATTACATAGTGTATATATTGTGCGTTCCATTACATAGTGTATATACTGTGCGTTCCATTACATGGGTGTATATACTGTGTGTTCTATTACATAGTGTATATACTGAGTGTTCTATTACATAGTGTATATACTGAGTGTTCTATTACATAGTGTATATACTGTGTGTTGTATTATATAGTGTATATACTGTGTGTTCTATTACATAGTGTATATACTGAGTGTTCTATTACATAGTGTATATACTGTGTGTTCTATTACATAGTGTATATACTGTGTGTTCCATTACATAGTGTATATACTGAGTGTTCTATTACATAGTGTATATACTGTGTGTTCCATTACATAGTGTATATACTGAGTGTTCTATTACATAGTGTATATACTGTGTGTTCCATTACATAGTGTATATATTGTGTGTTCTATTACATAGTGTATATACTGTGTGTTCTATTACATAGTGTATATACTGTGTGTTGTATTATATAGTGTATATACTGTGTGTTCTATTACATAGTGTATATATTGTGTGTTGTATTATATAGTGTATATACTGTGTGTTCTATTACATAGTGTATATACTGTGTGTTCTAATACATAGTGTATATACTGTGTGTTCCATTACATAGTGTATATATTGTGTGTTCTATTACATAGTGTATATACTGTGTGTTCTATTACATAGTGTATATACTGTGTGTTGTATTATATAGTGTATATACTGTGTGTTCCATTACATAGTGTATATACTGAGTGTTCTATTACATAGTGTATATACTGTGTGTTCCATTACATAGTGTATATATTGTGTGTTCTATTACATAGTGTATATACTGTGTGTTCTATTACATAGTGTATATACTGTGTGTTGTATTATATAGTGTATATACTGTGTGTTCTATTACATAGTGTATATACTGAGTGTTCTATTACATAGTGTATATACTGTGTGTTCTATTACATAGTGTATATACTGTGTGTTCCATTACATAGTGTATATACTGAGTGTTCTATTACATAGTGTATATACTGTGTGTTCCATTACATAGTGTATATACTGAGTGTTCTATTACATAGTGTATATACTGTGTGTTCCATTACATAGTGTATATATTGTGTGTTCTATTACATAGTGTATATACTGTGTGTTCTATTACATAGTGTATATACTGTGTGTTGTATTATATAGTGTATATACTGTGTGTTGTATTATATAGTGTATATACTGTGTGTTCTATTACATAGTGTATATACTGTGTGTTCCATTACATAGTGTATATATTGTGCGTTCCATTACATAGTGTATATACTGTGTGTTCTATTACATAGTGTATATACTGTGTGTTCCATTACATAGTGTATATACTGTGTGTTCCATTACATAGTGTATATACTGTGCGTTCCATTACATGGGTGTATTCTGTGTATTTCACACACTTGTTGTCAGGGGTTCTCGGAGTGTGACCGCTATAAAAGTGTAACAGTGATGAATTAGTCCCCAGTGTCCTTATCGTTTCTTCTCCTGTATTCAGGAACTCTACTCTGAAGTCCAGACGCAGTACCTGCCCCAGATGCTGAGTTACATGGCTCAGTCCACAGCTGAGAACATGGACACGCTAAGCCTGCCAGAGCTGACTCAGGCACTGAAGACGTGTTTCAAAGTCCTCAGCAAAGTGCAGATGCCACCGGCTTACCTGGATATGGAGCCTGTCAGCCCAGACAGTGTACGTAGATAAGTCATACTGACCGCACAGCGCCCTGCGTCAATCTACTTAGTACCTACAGCAAGGCCGTGATTTGTGCACATTTTAGTTGTATGTTAACATATCACTATTTGCATGTTATAAACCTTTAAACATGGGCTGAATTCATGTATTTTTTTATACCCTTTTATACTAAATGTAAAGTAACCAACTAATAAGTTACTGTAGACTTGTAAACCATTTCTTACCTAACCTGTCAGTAAATTTATACATTTTCACCTGTCATTAAGAAAATAAAATAGAGGTCAGTAAAAACTTGTCGTGACCCTCAACCAAACTAATGATTTTGAGTCAATGTAATCGTGAATCTACAAGTCAAGTTTTCCTTTGTTTCATTTCTTAGTCTGTATTGACTATTACTCATACAGCATTTACTCTGTCCTTGCAGAGTCCATCAAAAGAATCACAGAAGTTGAAACCAAACAGTGAGTCTGAGGCCGAGATCGCAGAAGATCCTATTTTTCCTCCGCTGAAGTCTGAAGACAGTGGAATCGGCCTCAGCACATCCTCCCCAGAGCTGTCTGGCTATCTGCGGATGCCCCGGGTATGCCCAGATAAGGGCGATATCTGGAAGAAGGGGGGCAGTGTACAGAGGACACTACACTACATACAGGACCTGGTGGCTCAGTTTGCCAGCAAGCATTTGTTTGGGATACAGCTACAAGCACAGAACAGTATGATTAGTCCCCAGGTAAATGACCCGACCACCGAGCCTGTAAAGAAGAAAGGGCCGTGGGAGCAGAAACAGATCACGGTGCCCCAGTTCAAGCAGATGTTGACCGACTTCTTCACTCAGCGGCCTCCGGCATCGAAACAAAAAATAAATAAGGCTGATTATTCTCCATCCCGCAGCCCCAGTAAGAAGGCAAATAAAGGCTCAGAAGAAGAGTGGGACATTGACCGCTTCATCCAGAACATGGGGCAGATGTCTGAAGACTGCAGGGAAGCCTTCGCTGCCGCCTGTCACTTTTTACTGGATTGCGCCACCTTCCCAGTTTATCTATCGGAAGAAGAGACTGAACAGCTCTATGCCACACTATTCCAAGTGCCTGGTAAGTGGTATTAAAGTTTTTCCAAAAAGGATTTATTATGAAAACACCATTATTGTTGGTTAGGAAAAACAGCGGCTCTAGCAAGGTTTTCGGCGGCTTTTCATATTAAGTTTACATATTTTCAAAAGTTTTTACAACGTGTTTGTAAACATGACCTTAGAGGGTGGTTAATATAAGTTTGCAGAAGCCCTGCTGGAGAACTGTAGATTCTCCTCTCACAGCCTGCTCCATCTTTCTCTCAGTCACTCGTGTAAGTTCACAGAGCTGACAGTCTTTCCTGCCCACGAGCTCCCACAAGCAAAGTCGTAGCATTCTGGCGTGCTGCTGGCTCCTTCCTTCCTCTCACCTCTCCCAACCTATAGATTGGACGATAGGGGGTAGTGTGTTGGAGAGAAGTGCGCTCCATATGCTGTCTCCTCTCTCTATTGGTCCTCTAGTGCCAACTGGTGCAGGGGGGGTGATTAATAACATCAGTATCCTGCTGCTGTATGATCCAGCTGCATGACTCTAGCTGCATTCTAAAACTGTTACAACTGCTGCAGCCACTAGCCCTTTGGTACCTGCATTACTGCTGCTGTTCCTGTCCTCAAAATAAACTAACCATTTTGTTAGTTTTAACGCTGTGTCGACTAATATCCCTATCCAACATTCATGACACCTTACAGATACCAAAAGGTTCTTCCAGTACAATGAAGACTATAAGCTGGATGAGCTTGTATGAAATGTGAAAGTCCTCCATTTTCACTTGAAGAACGGAAAGTCTTGAACAATTATAAGAGCGTTCTGCGATTCACTTTAATGACGTTAAACATTCCTAGCCTTTAAGCCTAATCCAACAACTCTTTGTCTCTGATTCATACCAGGGTCAAGTGACGCCGGCTTTCCTCTATGGTTCAAGTCCCTGATGACTGTTTGCTGTTGTGTGAAGGATTGTTACATTCAGAATATGGCCATTTCCACTCTGTTGGAGGTCATTAACCACTCACAGTCCCTGTCTCTGGTCATGGAAGACAAGATGAAACGCTCTAAGATGTCTGGGTACAACTCCGTCTTTGCAAAGCTGCAGATGGTCACCATTCCGCCCGTCTCGCCAGGGGTCCTCAAACTTATTGCAGAAAGGACAGATTTCTACTTGGTGAGTTTGGTAATGCTGGAGTGTATCTGCGATGTCTCTACTGTACAGTAAGAACCTTCTAACATTCAAGTTACTTTATCTAAATTATCTAATAGCCTTCACAATGATACATGTAACCGATTTAAGGAACCTTCCAGAACTGAATATATTTAAAGAGCCCATCTATTTTGGTTTTTAAACTGTAAATGTCTTCAAAATCATATGCAAATGCAATATCGGTCAGGACCAAGCAAATCAATTACCGTTAAACACAATGCAGGGCTACATCTTTCAGGTTGAAATAAAGCAGATGTCAGTTCACACTATATATTCAATGTGCATAATAAGTCTCCCCCAGGTTTTCAACTAGAAGTTTACTTGTCACGTGCAATGATGGGTCCATTAGAGTATCCGGAGGTTGGTTATGTCTCCCTCAACAATATACTGTTCTGTAGATTTACCATATTTCTGGCCACACTGACGTAACTTATAACATTCAGCTACAATATTCACTTTAGGCACAAAAATGTCATTTAATGCTGTTACAGCAGTATGTTATCTGTCATCCGCTAAAGGAAGCGTGTAATAAATGCACTGGCCTTCTGCGCAATGTCAGTGTATCAGTAAAGCACGTATTATGGCTTCCCAGAGGTCTGTATTATTAATTGCAAGGAAGTACTTTTCAAACACTCTAAGCCATGCAGTCAAAGGCATTGTAGGCTCACCCGGGTGTGGAAGGAATGATGCAGGTAGATTCAGTGAAAAGAGGGCATCCTCGTCACCAGTATATTTTGTAGCAGAAAGAAGTACTGGCAGTAACGTCCACACCAGGTTTATTTAGCATAACGATCTCCCTACAACAGCAGCAGCCAAGAAGTAACATCTCATTCATAAGTGGTCAATGGTATTTTCTATATCGCCACCTAGTGTCAGAAACTGGTAATACATCTCAGGAGGTAAATCTCTAACACACTAGCATTAACCCGCCAGCATGTTTCTGGACCATGGGAGGAAATTTGGGTAAACATTGCTGCAAATGTAATAAAATGTTCACTATTTGAAGTTCTGTCAGTATGTGGAAACTTGTACATATGTTCTTAGGAATGTTATTAGCAATTTTTATTTTAGTATTGTTAATCCTTTAATTTCTATTCTAAAATTGCTGAAATCTGAATAGTATTAATATCAGTGCAAGGTTAAAAGATAAATAACAGACGTAGTTTAAGTGTAAGACTTTGGTATACGAGTTTGGTTCTGACACAGCTGCTAAGGGTCTTCCTCACAGATAGGGAATGTAACCGATGAGGGCTCAGGACCGTAAGCCGCTTATGGTATAATATGTCTTGTGACACAGCGTGCTGGTCTTTGCTCCCATGTACTGTTTTGCAATGTCCTGCCTCACTGTGGCTCCATGTAGCAGTTGACTGGACCACCGTTGCACATTTGCTGTGGTATTTATCATGCTCCCGTTGATGATACTGCTGGGTGCTGGTTGGTAAAGCAGTGATTATAACTCTTTCCCTGCAGAGAGTGGCTCATGTATTGTGGAATCAGCTGAACATGGAGACCAGAGAGCACCACATCACCTGTGTGGAGCTGTTCTACAGACTGCACTGCCTGGCTCCCTCTGCTAATATCTGCGAGGAGATCATCTGCCAGACCCTGCTGGACAACGACAAAGTAAGATGAGTGGTCTCCTGGAGCGCATCCTCAGCAGGAGGCACGGGGGGTATGGTTAGTGAAGAGATGGCTGTGATGTAATAAGTGTTATAATGACATGTGTCCCCTTACTGGAGCAATAATTCTATATACTATATACCAGGACGGGAGCTGTTTTTTTTTCTGACATTTGAAATGGCTAAAATCCCTTCTAACATATACATTTGTATACTACAGCGTACACTATAAAATACAAATGCTTTCTCTTTATTTCAAGTTAAGTAACTATTATTAAAAGTTTAGTCTATTAAAGTATGTGTTGAATTTTTATTTAGAATATACAAAATTAAAAATCAGACGGCGCTGTCTATATTAACTAGTGCAGGTCTGGCCAACCTGCGGCTCTACGGGTGTTTGTGGAACTACAACTCCCAGCATACCCTGCAAGCCATCAGCTAGCCATCTACTGCCAAAGCATGCTGGGGCTTGTAGTTTCACAACACCTGGAGAGCCACAGGTTGGCCAGGCCTGAATTAGTGCATCATGTGAACGACCGATGGGCCGTGATTGGTCAGAGCACTCAGCGGCGGAATCCATCAGATTCGGATTTTACGTTACAGCTCTGAATATGTTTCATCTCTGTATATTGCAGGTTATCCGGCTGGAGGCTCTGTTCCGATTCTCGGTGATTTGGCATCTGACTAGAGAAATACAAGGCAGCCGCGTCACATCCCATAACCGGTCCTTCGATAGGTAAAAGTTTTGTAATTAACCTAAGACTGTCGCTCGTCCAGCCTATTGCTTTTTTTTTAAAATTTAATGATATGTGTTTTAAGGACAAAATGATTTTGTAAATGTTTACTAAGGCTATGGATGTACCTGTTCTACAACACATATTCTATGGTAAAGAGAGAGGCAGCCAAAGCCTAGTAGGACTTACTGGGACTTCTTCAACAGCTCCAGAGTCGGTTTGGCAGAACCTGGTTATATTTCAGGGAGGTAGTGGGAGAGAAAACATGCAAATATAGCAATAAAATGGTTCCACTAATCAAACCTGTAATTCTATGTGGCCTAGTTAGCACTTCTGCCTCACAGCACTGGGGTCATGAGTTTGATTCCCGACCATGGGTTTATCTGTGTGGAGTTTGTATGTTCTCACCCTGTTTGAGTGGATTTCCTCCGGGTGCTCCGGTTTCCTTACACACTCCAAAACATACTGGTAGGTTAATTGGCTGCTATCAAAA
Source organism: Mixophyes fleayi (assembly GCF_038048845.1). Taxonomy (NCBI): domain Eukaryota; kingdom Metazoa; phylum Chordata; class Amphibia; order Anura; family Limnodynastidae; genus Mixophyes; species Mixophyes fleayi. Next base: position 359,146,389 of record NC_134403.1, read on the forward strand.
TTAATCCTAGTCTCTCCCTCTCGGTCTCCCTCCCTCCCTCTCGGTCTCCCTCCCTCCCTCTCGGTCTCCCTCTCGGTCTCTCTCCCTCCCTCCCTCCCTCCCTCCCTCTCGGTCGGTCTCCCTCCCTCCCTCTCGGTCGGTCTCCCTCCCTCCCTCTCGGTCGGTCTCCCTCCCTCTCGGTCGGTCTCCCTCCCTCCCTCCCTCCCTCCCTCTCGGTCGGTCTCCCTCCCTCCCTCCCTCTCGGTCGGTCTCCCTCCCTCCCTCCCTCTCGGTCGGTCTCCCTCCCTCCCTCTCGGTCGGTCTCCCTCCCTCCCTCCCTCCCTCCCTCTCGGTCGGTCTCCCTCCCTCCCTCTCGGTCGGTCTCCCTCCCTCCCTCCCTCTCGGTCGGTCTCCCTCCCTCCCTCCCTCTCGGTCGGTCTCCCTCCCTCCCTCTCGGTCGGTCTCCCTCCCTCCCTCCCTCTCTCTCGGTCTCGCTCTCGGTCGGTCTCTCTCCCTCCCTCGCTCTCGGTCGGTCTCTCTCCCTCCCTCGCTCTCGGTCGGTCTCCCTCCCTCCCTCGCTCTCGGTCGGTCTCCCTCCCTCCCTCTCGGTCGGTCTCCCTCCCTCCCTCTCGGTCGGTCTCCCTCCCTCTCGGTCGGTCTCCCTCCCTCCCTCTCGGTCGGTCTCCCTCCCTCCCTCCCTCTCGGTCGGTCTCCCTCCCTCCCTCCCTCTCGGTCGGTCTCCCTCCCTCCCTCTCGGTCGGTCTCCCTCCCTCTCGGTCGGTCTCCCTCCCTCTCGGTCGGTCTCCCTCCCTCCCTCCCTCTCTCTCGGTCTCGCTCTCGGTCGGTCTCCCTCCCTCCCTCCCTCTCGGTCGGTCTCTCTCCCTCCCTCCCTCTCGGTCGGTCTCCCTCCCTCCCTCCCTCTCGGTCGGTCTCCCTCCCTCTCGGTCGGTCTCCCTCCCTCCCTCCCTCTCGGTCGGTCTCCCTCCCTCTCGGTCGGTCTCCCTCCCTCCCTCCCTCTCGGTCGGTCTCCCTCCCTCTCGGTCGGTCTCCCTCCCTCCCTCTCTCTCGGTCTCGCTCTCGGTCGGTCTCCCTCCCTCCCTCGCTCTCGGTCGGTCTCCCTCCCTCCCTCGCTCTCGGTCGGTCTCCCTCCCTCCCTCGCTCTCGGTCGGTCTCCCTCCCTCCCTCGCTCTCGGTCGGTCTCCCTCCCTCCCTCCCCCTCGGTCGGTCTCCCTCCCTCCCTCCCCCTCGGTCGGTCTCCCTCCCTCGCTCTCGGTCGGTCTCCCTCCCTCCCTCCCTCTCGGTCGGTCTCCCTCCCTCCCTCCCTCTCGGTCGGTCTCCCTCCCTCCCTCCCTCTCAGTCGGTCTCCCTCCCTCCCTCCCTCTCAGTCGGTCTCCCTCCCTCCCTCCCTCCCTTCTTCTCGGTCGGTCTCCCTCTCTCCCTCTCGGTCGGTCTCCCTCCCTCCCTCCCTCTCGGTCGGTCTCCCTCCCTCCCTCTCGGTCTGTCTGTCTGTGTGTTAATTGGGGAATTTAGACTGTAAGCAGGGACTGATGTGAATCAGTTCTCTGTATAGCGCTGCGGAATTAGTGGCGCTACATAAATAAATTATGATGATCATAGAAAACATTAATGTATCGGTACATTTCCTGTATTATCTGTATTATCTTAATTCATTCCAGGTACTTTATTATGGATAGACTGGTTTACACACAATCCCCCAGTGATCCCAGGACACTCTTCTTAAGTGATAATTCCCTTTTAAGGATGTCCTGTGCTCTAAGCACAGTGGTGGCAGACGTGGGACGAGCCAGTGTTCATGAGAATTCAGCCAATCAATTTAAGTTATAAACACTGGTCATGAAACTTCATAATGCCTTGATCGGCCGCTTTATTGTTAATATTGTTTCAGCCTTCAATATGGCTGCCTCCTCTGTGTGTAGGTCGCAGGTACCCTTTAAAGTCATGAGTGAGGTTTGTAATTTCACTGTCGCTTTTATTCCTAGCATCTACTGGGAGAAACTCCACTAAACCTATAATATACAGCAGAAGTATTTGGGGGAAGTAATGTTTGCAGTACTTTGAATAGTGGCGCAGTGAAAGCAAGAAGCTGGTAGTAATGCTGTACTAACCTGTTCCCGTACGCAGGTCCTTATTTGTGGTTCTGGACAGCTTGAACTGTGCCGATGGGGCTATTGGCGCCGCCGCTCAGGGCTGGCTGGTACGTGCGCTGTCTTTAAACGACGTCGCCCGGATTCTGGAACCTGTCCTGTTGCTTCTGCTCCATCCAAAGACCCAGCGAACATCTATTCACTGCATTAAACAGAAAAACTCATCAGGTACAACACACTTTAATCCGTTATTACTAAAGTTATGATTGTAGAGATGATTTGTTACCACAGGACTGGTGCACAGTCTATCTAAAGCAAAATGTTTTCAGTATCTGTAATATTGCATGGTATTCCCCCCTCCGCTCTATACTCAATGCGGCCGCAAGACTCCTCTACCTCTCACGCCGCTCCTCCTCTACCTCCCCTCTCTGCCTTGCCTTACACTGGCTCCCCTTCCCCTACAGAATTCTTTTCAAACTCCTCACCACCACTTACAAGGCTCTCTCCCACTCTACTGTCCCTTATATCTCTAACCTCCTCTCCATTCACACTCCCGCCTGCTCCCTGCGCTCGGCCAATGACCGCCGCCTCTCATCCACCCTGGTCACCTCTTCCCATTCCAGAATCCAGGACTTTTCCCGTGCAGCCCCCCTTCACTGGAATGACCTCCCTCGCTCCATCCGCCTTTCTCCTACTCTGTGCTCCTTCAAACATGCACTCAAAACTCACCTCTTTCTCAAAGCCTACCAACCATCCACTTAACCCCCATCTCCTCCACTCATTCTCCCCTCTCTCCCATTCCCTCAACTGGCTCCTCTTGTGCCTGGTCTGTTTTACCCTCCCTTAGGATATAAGCTCGTATGAGCAGGGCCCTCTTCCCTCCTGTCTCCTTACCCGTTCTTCTGCTCCGTGTCTATTGCATCTGCCTGCCTGGAGTTTCAGAAGTACTGGTACTTTTTGTTTATTGTTCTGTACTGTTATACCCTGTATAGTCTACTGTTTGTACTATGTGCGGCGCTGCGGAAATCTTGTGGCGCCTAACAAATAAAAGATATTAATAATAATAATAATAATGGAAATACTTTCCCTTCTTATTGGCATTAAGTAAGGTCTACAGAAAATTCTTGATTGTATTGAATTCAAAAATCACAACTCTATATTTTCTTAAAATTTTTTACTTCTAGAAGAAATCAGCTACTGGTGCAGGAGGAAAAGATCTTTGAAGGACACTGTAGGATGCCATGACTTTCCTGAAAGCAATTCTGATGAAAATCTACCCCCGTTTAACACGGTTGACAGAGAAGCCATCTGGGCTGAAGTGGAGAAGGATCCTGAGAAGATGAGAAACGAGTTGACCAATCATCATGCTTCCGATAACGCGGACTCTCAGTTCTGTAGGGACAGTGATCAGGAGGACAGTGAACACACAGAGTCTGCAGACACCAGCGTCGGTCAAAGCGCCAGTGAGAATACGTCTTCGTTCAATCCCAGCTCTGTGGACTCGAGCATTGACCCACACTGGAGTAACAGTGACAACGTTGACGGGCAAGAGTCTTCCAAGCCTTCTTGCCAGCCAAACATGTCCTGCGTGGACGTGCCCAGACCAAGTGTGTTGTTAAATTTGGTACGTACTGAGTCTAACATTACACAGACCTCAGAGTCGCTGTCTAGTGACGATGAAGCGGATCTGGAGCTCCAGGCCATTAGAAGCACCAAGCTTCTGAAGCAGCAAAAAGAGAAAGAGGAGATGATTGAGGCTTTGTTCAAACACATCCTACTATACTTGCAACCCTATGACTCCAAGAGGGTATTGTATGCCTTTTCAGTCTTGGAAGCTGTTCTAAAAACCAACCCTAAAGAGTTTATTGAAGCTGTAGCCAGCACCAGTATGGACACCAGCTCCACTGCGCACCTCAATTTAATATACAACCTTCTTGCACGTCACCAGGAGGCACTTGTTGGACAGAGCTTCTACGGTAAGCTTCAGACGCTGTCACCGTCAATGTGTCCTCATTCTCTCTTGATTGAGCTTTTGACATATCTTTGCTTGAGTTTTTTGCGTTCTTATTACCCTTGTTACCTCAAGGTGAGCTACAAGGACGTGCTAGGCAACCGCGATGTCCAAGTGAAAAGCGTGGAAGTTCTCATCAGGATGATGTCTCAACTGGCCACCGTCGCCAAGAACTCAGAAGGGAAAAATGTCAACTTCATACACAGCCTGCTGGAAAGGTGCAAAGTTCAGGAGTTTGTTCTTCTGTCGTTGTCCGCTTCCATGTACACCAGTCAGAAGAAGTACGAGCAGGTGTCGCTCGGCGGCAACAAAGACGCGGCTGATGAAGGCTTGTTCGAAGAGAGCATCATTAACTTTGGTCAAGACCAGATTTGGAGCGAGCATCCTCTTCAGATTGAACTCCTGAAGCTGCTCCAGATTTTGATTGTTTTGGAACATCACCTGCGCCAGTTACAGGAAGACCAGGACTCCCCGGTGGATCTGTCCAAGGAGTGGAATCGAGGGATCAACTTTCAGCAGTCCATTAACGCCATGCAGTATGTGCAGTCGCATGCGATAACGTCGCAGGGCTTGTTCGTTTCGGCTGTTGTGAGGGCCCTACGCCCCGAGTACGGTTACGGAATGCACCCGCCCTGGGTTGCCCTGGTTACGTCATCTCTGCCCTATTTTGGCAAATCTTTGGGATTGACTGTAGCGCCGTTTGTTGCACAGATCTGTAAGAACTTAGATGAACTTGTGAAGCAGTATGAAAATGAATCCATAAAAATAAGGTATGTAAAAAAAAAAGTGAATATATACATATCTGTTTTTTCAAATTGTCTTCTTTTGTAAATATGACAATAACTGCAACATATCACACAAATGCAATAGTAAGATATATAATATAGTAAGTGTGTGTGTGTATTTATGTGTGTGTGTGTGTGTGTGTATATATATATATATATATATATATATATATATATATATATATATATATATATATATATATATATATATATATATATGTGTATGTATGTATTGTGTCTCTCTCAGCTGCCTCTGCTGTGTTTAGGTGAAGGGAGTACTTTAAGTCGTTAGATCATATATTTCTTTGCATTTTTACTCAACGCTATCTATATGGTCATGCTTCAAACTATTTAAAGTCTGTGCATAAAGTGTTAGAGGTCGTTCGTCCTGGAGCGTCTCAGGGAGCAATTTGCATGTTAGTCAGACTGATTAGCATGATAACCGGCTTAGCATGTTAATTGCAGCCACTTCTGTCCTCCTGCTTCATTTAACTCTTTTTATGAAAAATACTTATTGAACCGCTCTTCTTGCTGAATATTAGTAATAGTAATATTATATACACTGTAACAAATCACAAGGTGGGGCAGTTTTATGTAGAATATTTCATTTTATTTCCCCTGGAAGGGATATTTGACATATCCCACTGACATCAATAAATAAAAGTCTGAAAAAAGGGTTTTAGGGGCCAAATCTACTTTTCAGTGAAAAAAATCAGCATCAGTAATTCCTACATTTTTCTTTTTTTTAAAAATTCTATTACATTATGTATGTTTTTACTATTTTTTTCTGTTGGATAAAATAAGAGAACCACTGATGTTTTATGTGCATTCAAACATGTTTAATGTTAGACATTCCTCCCCGCAAGTATCAGAATGTCTGTGTTCAGGACACTTGACAAGTCGCTATGTGTAGTGTACTGTGCCATTAGTAACAGGAGAAAAGGCACCAGGTGGGTTAGTGTCTCCTGAACAGGGCAGGGGTCCCGGGAATGTTTGAGAATAAGGGGGTTCAATATTAAAAATCCCTTAAATAATATTGGTCCATTTTAGTAAGTTTTTACGGTAGAAACACACTTGCTTGGTTTACTGCACCTCTCACGGCTGGGGTCTGGCCAGCTCCTGCCAATCTTTGTAAACGTGATCTAAGGAGTTGAGAATCAGGATCTCAGTAGTTTACTTTCACCAACAGCACGACTTGTAAACGTGAGAACATCTCCCCCGATTACCCGCTCACCCTGCTGGAAGGACTCACCACTATCGGACATTTTTGCCTTTTGGATCATTCAGCTCAGACGAAGAAGGTATTTTTATATATAAACATCTTTGTATTTCTGAACTGAACAATACATATGAAATAACTGGAGGGTTTAAACTTAGCTCAATAAGTCCACCAAACTCCCTTTACTCCTCTATAGCAGGCTATTATGTTACAAAGAAGGAGCTTCTAACACAGTAGAGTAGACACAGAGTGACTGGCAGCTTGGCAGTCTTGCTTTGCAGAAAGGGACCGTGTGGATTGTTTGATTCTAGGAGCGGGGCCAGTGATGTCACAGTAGCTCACACCACTGCAGTCTCATCGTTTTGTATCTCTATGAGACCCCATCAGGACACTGTCCTAAAGATATGTGAGGAACTCCAGCTGTCTGCAATGTACTGGGGAAGTTGTACTTCTTTTTACCTTTTTTAGTTTTCAACAGAGCTACAGTGGAAATACTGAAAATCATAGTTTACTTTCATGATTCCTATCTAAAATTGTCAGTATGGCTACCTCCATGTGTTTGACTGCCTCACGAAGCCAGCCCTGTTATCTGTTTAACACAGACAATTAGTCTGCTCTGGTTCAGTGAACAATATAGCCTGAGACAGTAAGGGAAACAAGGCAGTGCATTATGGCAAACAATGCATTAAGATATCGTTTAGAAACATCCATAACACACACAATCACATCTCCTACACATGGCGAGGACCCTGTCTCATTGGCGACAACCTGACGAAGTAAGCAGGCTTACCGTTACATGCTTAAAGAGGTGTCAAGTGTTTGTACAGTGGTAGAAATGCAGTGCCATGCTCTCTTTATATTGTACACAGTGATTCGGTTGTTGACCGGGGAGGGAGGGGGTTCTGGCAGCTGTAACCTCCCCTGGGCTTACCTGTGACATCTTATTTATTGTTTGCTCCTTCGTCTTCTACCCAGTCTTCAACATCCGATCCAGCTAATCTGAAGAACGCCCGTAACGCTCTACTGGAAGAGCTCCCTCGTATTGTCAACAGCCTGTCCCTTCTCTGGAGCGTCATTACCAAGCAGGAGAGGGAGAGGAGACCTTCGGATCTGCTTGGGACAATTAAAGGCTCATCGTCCGTCTATTTCAAAACCACCAAAGTAAGAAACTATCTCTTCGTTTCCTGATTCCCGTATAAAGCTGCCATGTAGCCTTTTGTTTCCAAGAGTCATCTCAACGTTATGGAGTCGGCTAAATTCCTGGATAAAAAGATGCTGATGCAGTGGTTTTTTCAGTAGACTTAAAGACAAGAAGTCAGCTCTACATTAGAAAAATGATTCCACCACAATCTCAACCTGACATCTCTTCAGTTCTGATGAGCTCCTAAATTTTTTTAATTCAGAAAAGAGAGTTTATTGGAAAACATTGCCTTGTACATGACTACAGATACAGGCAATTACAATCTTAGCCATTATAAACAAATTATCAAGTACATTATATCAACAAACAATCAAAAGTAAAAGTGCCAACGTGAAACAACTGCAGAACAATATTCATACTGGTTGGACTGTTAAACTTTAAATGGTCATTTCTGTTTATATTACTTGATACATTTTATGATTTCTGATGAAATGATGCCCCTTTTAAGCCTCCTATTTCCCATTTACCCTCAGCGATGATGGCTGTATTGATGTACTGTAAGCTGAAAAACTTAGAGTAAACTTTTTATCAAAACAAAAAACAAGAAACGGCAACGTACAAAGTACAAGTGAGGAAAGACTTCAAGTGCTGAACATGTAGAGCTTAGAGGAGATATAATAGGAACACTCAATTATATCAAATGTATTAATAGCGTTCAGAAAGAAGGCAGAGTGTTTCTAGAACAATAGAACACTTTGAAGTTGGAGATATGAAGACTGCAAGGTCACAGGAAGGGGGTAGAACCCTGGAATAATCTGTAGCAGTTTTGTTGTTGAGACATAGGGCAGGGCCATCTTAACAACATTATGGGCCCCCGGGCAAAGCAGTGCACCGGAGCCCATATATATATATATATATATATATATATATATATATATATATATATATATATATATATATATATATATGTATATATGTATATGTATAGAGATAGATAGATGTACTTGCTCAGTGACCCTTGAAGGTTTTTTTTGCAGGTTTTTTCTTTTGCAGGATTATTTATTCTAATTAAGAGCTCTGCTTATGGGGCCCCCTTGCCCGTGGGGCCCCCGGGCACCTGCCCATCGTGCCCAATGGAAAAGATGGCTCTGACATAGGGAGTAGACCGGGAGACTTTCCTGTGCACCTGGTGCGTAGAATAATCCATGATGTTACATTGTAGCGTATGGCCTTCGCTAACATTCTGCCTGCACTCTGCGGCACATTGCGGAGAATTGAATCGCCCCCATACAATGTTAAGGCTTATAAAACATTAAAGAAGTCTTTGCAGTTGTTGAATTAATAAAATAAAATCTGTAAAAGAACAGCCAGATAGCAAACTTATATAACTGTTTGTTTGTTTTTATACATTTGTTACTATATAAGAGGAAGTGATCGTTAACTTCACAAAAATCTCTAAACAGCTGAAAATACAGCCTAGGATGGTGTCACTGACCTCGTACGCAGAGAGGGCTGCAGTTGGCACCATGCACAGTAGGGGGCAGCAGAGAAGAGGTTTGTTCCCTGCACAGTACGATGTCCGGATCGAGACGATAAAATGAATCATCATCATCATTTATTTATATAGCGCCAACATATTCTGTAGCGCTTTACAATTGGGGACAAACATAATAAACTAATAAACAAACTGGGTAAAACAGACAAAGAGGTGAGAAGGCCCTGCTCGCAAGCTTACACAAACTAACTTGAGTGTAAATGGTAAATTAACTGGAATGTAGGGTGATTGAAAGAACGTGATTTTTCTGATGAGACCATGAGTTTTATAGGTTCTGCGCTACGGTATATGACCGCATCAGCAAATGTTCTGCGTCTAAAGGATGTGTAAATTAGGGTGTGACAATGTTCTGTACTTCCATTCCTGCCTGCTGGCAGCCGCAAATTATAAGAGGACAGTGTTATTAGTTAGTTCCTAGTAGTGTTAACACTTGTGTGATTTTTAGGCACCCTCATATATAACCGTACGATGGCTCATTTGGAATGAGTCCCTGACCTGTATCAAACCCAGCAATACCACAGAAGAGTTGAGGATAAACACATAAATGTTCCGCTCCATCTTTACAGACACTGAAGCAGAAGATCTTGGACTTCCTGAACCCCTTGACGGTACATCTGGGGGTGCAGCTCATCGCAGCCGTCGCTGCTGTCTGGAAGCGGAAGAGGTTCAACAAGGCCCAGAGTAAAGCCAAGGTGAGGAACAGAATTATGTGAAATCTGTATTAGAGTCTTGTTCTTGTCTCGGAATGTCCTTTACTGAGCAACATTCCGAGATCCTGTTCACTTAAATTATAAAGCAAACTGGCACATATAGTTACATATATATATATATATATATATATATATATATAAATTACTATGTGTATGAATAAGTGTTTACCTTATCCAAGCCCACCAGCAGTGTTTATATAGAGTAGTGTAGATGTGCTTTCTTCCTCACCACACCTCTGTGTAAAATGCTGCATTCATAGCAACCTAAATATTGTTATTAATGCTCTCTGTGACCTATCCTACATTGGCTGTCAGAGTGCAGGTCATGAAGCCCTGCAGGTGTAATATTTATCATCCATCTCATTGTTTGGGGCGTTACCTGGTGTTAACAAGACTCTACACCTACTGATAACTTTAATTTATTGGTTTATGAATCACCCCCCACCCCCCCTTGCAGCTTTTACTAAACACATAGCTTTATTTTTCTGTCTGCTCTGTGCTTTTCAGTCATGTTTTTTGGTATCCTCAAGTTGATTTGAATTTTTTTTTCCTGGGATATGAGATGGAAAAATAACAGTATGCATAATAAAAGTTACAGTAGAGCAAGTTCAAGCTGATAAAAGTTATGGTAGGGTGCACCCCCCACTTTAATGTACCAACACTGGGAGTCAGGTCAGATCAGACTGATCTCTTCCTCTATATAACCTCATACAATCTTCCCTTCAGTTGTAGTGTTTTCCTTTTGGCTACACACTGTGCAGTCACATGCTCAGTGATGTCACGGGTTCCTCATGAATTGATAGGCTACATTCTTATGGATATTGGTTCATCCAACCAAAAGGCAGCTTTCAGCGTCTGTAGACGACAAGTCTCCTTTAAGTATTGTTGTTGAGGAGATATTTACTTCTATGATGATTCTTTGCTCACTGTTAGTAACAGCAACTCGTGGCTGAAGCACACAGACGCACACGTTTTATACAGTGACCCCTCTCTCCTATGCCTGTAGGTCACTATATATGTGCGGATGTCATAGATTCTGGCTACATACTTTATAAGACTTCACTACATGGATTGTGTACATTTGTATATCCGAATATTGACATTCTCAAGTGTAATTACATGAACGTTTATGTAATCTGATTGAAATATTCCAAATGGGCTGCACTTCAATCAATCAGATGTTAGCGCTGGTCAGTGTAACTTGCAGTAATCCATGCTGGTGCTTAGTGTTACAGCAGACACTTTCAACAGGGAATTCTTCAACATTTATTTATATAGCGCTGGCAAAGTCCGTAATACTTTACAATTGGGCCTTTAAGTATGAATTAAACCAACAGATTATCTTAGGACCCTATACATTTTGGAGCACATAAAAACACTTTTGCTTATATGCTAAATTATCCCCTAATCATTCCCTTGTGCATCCCCGGCTTCTCACAGTGACTGTAGGAACACGTATTCATATCCGTGTCCGTGCTATTGTTACCAAACTGCACCAATTATTTACTTTATTCTCCTTTACAGAACCTCCTGAATTATAGATATAGATATAATATCCCACACCTCTGTATGCAAAAGTAAAGATCTAAATGAGTATTTATTAAACATGTACTAATGTTAGCATAGGCAGAACAAGGGGGGGGGGGGGTTCCTAGTGCATGGAAACCCCCCTCCAAGCCTGGGGCACTGTATAATTGAGGTGGCTGGACCCTGCTCCCACTTCACACAGCTCTGCTTGAAAACGGAGAGCTCTATGCACCTAACAGTAGTGCACGCAGCATTGCCCATGTATATTATGGGGATAGGAAGAGTTGGAGAGCAGCCAAGCACTGTCTAAAATTATAGCCACGCCCCTATGCATGCTGATCACGCCCACTGGCGGCGCGGTGTGGAAACCCTCCCTCTACAAATCCTGCGTTTGCCCCTGGTTAGGGGGTACTTTACAGAATTGAGGGAGTATGTTACAGGGAAGAGTTAGTAGACCCTGCACAATACTGAAGAAAGATAAACGTGTTCTGTATTGGGAGTTTGTATTGGATTCATATAAATAAGGGTATTATAGACCATGATGGATTCAGTGCATGTCTGTGTCCTGATAGGACTATAAAGCTCATTGTCCGTATTCCTGACCCTTCCTGCAGATCATCCCGGTACCCAGTGAGACGCAGATGACCTTGGTTGACCTTGTGTGCGCTCTGAAGACGCTGAAGATAGATGCTATTTTGCAGCTAGTGAAGGAGGTGGTTAGGAAACCGCCACAGATAAAGGGAGATGAGGTATTGCTACGTGTACGGAGTCACTCTTCTTATTTCTAACGTTCACCTACTCGAATACCCTAAATTCATTCATGTTTCTTTGTGTCATTTCTGTAGAAGTCATCATTAGTGGACATCCCCATGCTGCAGTTCAGCTTTGCGTTTATACAGAGGTAACAATCTCCAGGGAACACAGACCATGGGTACTGAAGGATTCATCTAATTTTATTAGAAGAAGCCACCAAAAGAATTGATAGTGTTGCTATCTGATTATTATTATTTTTCTCTTAAACCATCCAAAGGTGTTTATCATGTGAGCTTCAATGTGCATTTTTTTAACGGTGTGCAGTTACCTTCTATAGCCTGTAAGTGGCAATGTTTCTCTCGCTATCTGTTGACTGTGTGTGACCAACCTTCTAGTTGGACCACAATTGTAGGTTAACATGTTTATATTATGTCCATGTAGTTTTGGGAGGATGCGTTGGAAAGATCAACATATTTTGTATAAACTATTCGTTGTACCAAGCTCAGGAAAATCATTGCCCGATTCTGGAGTTTGGGCTGTAATGTTTTAACTCTTATAAAGGCACTGAGTTTAAAAATGTCAGCACTGACATAGGAAGGGGAACAGATACTGAACTCTTAAGTGGAACTAGGACCAAATAAGTTGGCCATTAATAGATCTGTACCAACTCGCATTTCTTCCCTTCCCTAAAACTGTTTCCCAACTTGATCATTCCGCTCTACCCAGGATCCACGGTCATTACCTGCTCCCTCTTTTTTTTATTTATTTTTTTGCACCACCCACTCTGTGGAATTCTCTCCTTCGTACAAGAAGACTTTCCCCTTCACATCCACTCCTTCAAGTGTTCCCTGATAACTCTCCTCTTTAGGCAAGCTTATTAAATTCCTGCACCGTCTTATTAACCTCCATAGTCGTTCTACCTGATCTTTCTCCTTCCATACTAAAAAAAAAAAAAATACCCTTTTGCATGTAGCACACAGGTAATGAGCAGCTTTATTTTTATGCCGCCATTTAGAGTTGAGCTAGGACACGCCCCCTCACAACTCTAAATCTATTGACACATTTTAAATTAGCCCTCCTCCTACAAGTCAGAATAGTTTTGCCAAGTTACCAAAATTTCCTCTTTTAACTCTAAATGAAGCCTTTAGAGTCAGCCTGTTGTGGAGTGATATGAGGAAGGTTTATATCTTTGCAGAAAAGGGATTTGTTAGGGCAGCTGGGGGAGTCCACTGTTATATAAGATTGTGTGAACGTGCTAAGGATATCAGAGCTTTAATATAGCAAATTAGAAATCCATGAAAGCAAGGTATGGTCTTTTAAATGATTGAAATGTCTACAAATGATTGCACTCATTTGAGAAAGTGCTGCCAGGCCAATTAAGACTACTGTGTATGTGAAAACTGTGTATTCCTCCAAGCACACTAGATAGTAATCTACTGGATGTATTTCCAAATCTTTGGAACTGATATTGCCAGCGGGACATTTTTCTCTCTTCAGTTGGGTTCAACAAGGCATTGAATTGTTGGAATATTCTAAAAGTGTTTTACCTTTGTGGAATGTGGTTTGTAGCTTATGAACAGTGGATGGTAAATCAGCTTTTAGTGTGTTATATGTGGACCCCTGTTCACGTAGGATCTTGCTAGAGTAGGAAATCATTTCTCCTGTAAGATCGGCCATGAGAGTACTTCAAAACAAACTGAGGCTATCAATATGCTGTTGGTTATCAGTTTAGTAATTATTACAAGTGTTGTTTTGCATCCTCTGAAATTGATGCAAGTTCGCCAAATGCTTCATGGTTGAAATGAGCCTTTGACAGCTCCCATGGGTGACTAACTCCAGACCAGCTTGTGATCTGAAACTTCAGTGGGTTCTATCCGTGTCTTCTAAATCTAGAGGAAAAGGGAAGAGGTGGTCAGGAAGAAATGTATCCTGGTGGGGTGTTGTGAGCAGATGGAAGGCGAGTGTATTCTCATTCATCAGGGTGTCTACTAAGTGTAGTTTCTTCGTTATATATGGCACCCAAATAAGTGTGTTTTTAAAACTGAAATGGTCAGTTACATGATCTTACAAGTATATTGGGATTAGCCATGTTAAAGACTCCACCTAAGATGATATTATCCTGGACCAGCAGTTATACTAGTGTCAAGACATAAAGAAATACTACCATATAAATTCAGCACATATATGTTGTGTGTGGTCACAAAGCAGAGAATAAGAGCTAGGCCATATAGCAGAGGATAAGAGCTAGGGCCATATAGCAGAGGATAAGAGCTAGGGCCAAGTTGCATAAAGCAGAGAGTAAGAGCTAGGGCCAACAGGCCATAAAGCAGAGAATAAGAGCTAGGGCCAACAGGCCATAAAGCAGAGAATAAGAGCTAGGGCCAACAGGCCATAAAGCAGAGAATAAGAGCTAGGGCCAACAGGCCATATAGCAGAGAGTAAGAGCTAGGGCCAAGTGGCCATAAAGCAGAGAATAAGAGCTAGGGCCAACGGGCCATAAAGCAGAGAATAAGAGCTAGGGCCAACGGGCCATATAGCAGAGAATAAGAGCTAGGGCCAACGGGCCATAAAGCAGAGAGTAAGAGCTAGGAGCTAGGTAGGGCCAACGGGCCATAAAGCAGAGAGTAAGAGCTAGGGCCAACAGGCCATATAGCAGAGAATAAGAGCTAGGAGCTAGGTAGGGCCAACGGGCCATAAAGCAGAGAATAAGAGCTAGGGCCAACAGGCCATATAGCAGAGAGTAAGAGCTAGGGCCAAGTGGCCATAAAGCAGAGAATAAGAGCTAGGGCCAACGGGCCATAAAGCAGAGAATAAGAGCTAGGGCCAACAGGCCATAAAGCAGAGAGTAAGAGCTAGGAGCTAGGTAGGGCCAACGGGCCATAAAGCAGAGAGTAAGAGCTAGGGCCAACAGGCCATATAGCAGAGAATAAGAGCTAGGAGCTAGGTAGGGCCAACGGGCCATAAAGCAGAGAATAAGAGCTAGGGCCAACAGGCCATATAGCAGAGAATAAGAGCTAGGGCCAACAGGCCATAAAGCAGAGAATAAGAGCTAGGGCCAACAGGCCATAAAGCAGAGAATAAGAGCTAGGGCCAAGGGGCCATAAAGCAGAGAATAAGAGCTAGGGCCAACAGGCCATATAGCAGAGAGTAAGAGCTAGGGCCAAGTGGCCATAAAGCAGAGAATAAGAGCTAGGGCCAACGGGCCATAAAGCAGAGAATAAGAGCTAGGGCCAACAGGCCATAAAGCAGAGAGTAAGAGCTAGGAGCTAGGTAGGGCCAACGGGCCATATAGCAAAGAGTAAGAGCTAGGGCCAACAGGCCATAAAGCAGAGAATAAGAGCTAGGGCCAACAGGCCATATAGCAGAGAATAAGAGCTAGGGCCAACAGGCCATATAGAAGAGAGTAAGAGCTAGGAGCTAGGTAGGGCCAACGGGCCATATAGAAAAGAGTAAGAGCTAGGGCCAACAGGCCATAAAGCAGAGAGTAAGAGCTAGGGCCAATGGGTCATACAGCTGGAAGCATATGGGGACAGCAGGTGACATCACTGTCATTTAATAAAGAAGTACGACTGTGTGACAGTGATCTATCTTTTGAAATATGATGATATAATTTTTACATAATCCTTAAATAATGTTACTCCAGAGTAGTATTAAGTGCATTCCCCTTTCACTCAAGTAGTTCAGGCTGTAAAGTGGGCATGCATCTCGAAATACACTAAGAGGTCCAATGAGCACACTTGCACATGTTTAAAAAAACAGTGTTAGTCCACATTGTTCATTATTGATTACTGTGTTCTATAGAAGGGTATAACGCCACCGTTAATAATTTGTTCTTGTCACAGGCTCTCACCAGCCGAGATGCAGGAAAACTTCCAGTCGTTGCTGACGCTCCTGAAGGAGTCCGTTCCGCTCAATCTGGCTCCACCAGGATTTTTCCTGCTGTTAAGGTAGCTCCCAATTCTCTGATTTTCTTACTGATTTTGATACAAGGCAAATGGTTGATATATTTAATATATGCGCTTGTTTATTAATAATAATAGAATATATAGACTATAACATATCAGGTCTGCTGTTTATAATGTAATTGTGGAGGCGACAACTTGATCCACCCGACCCAGCACCTGAATGGGCCTTTCTCCACAATATCATTATTACTACTATCATTCTATATTAATATGGGACTAATATATTTCACAGTGCTGTACAATCATAGAACCTTTATTCATTCACACCAGTCCCTGCGACAATGGAGCTTACAATCTAATTTCCCTGCCATTAATACACACGCATCAGTACCAATTTAGTCAGAAGCTATTTATTACCACCCTGACGTTTGTCGTGGACCTGTGATACAAGGATAAGACTTGTTTATTTTATTTGGTGCATGTGTAGCGTCTTTTGAAAGTCAGAGGCAGCCTTGTATTGACTTGTATTGTTTTGCAGCAGTACATTTATATGTAACAGCTAACGGAGCAGATATTTCCGTTAAGCAGCTACAAAAAGTACATGATAGAAGATTACAGTTCTAGGGCATCATCCTGTTTTACTCTTAGACCGTTTTGTGTATAAATCCCTGCAGTTTCCGCAGTATTCCTCATTACAGGAGCTTAAAGTTACTAAAACTTGGCTTCCTGCACGTACGTTACTAACGCCTTCATCTCCCAACATATCGCCATCGTGATCTCCTCCACTCACCCGGTGACGTAAATGGGCACTTCATTATTTGTGTTTCCTTTCTGGTCTTTGTTGAAGACGCACCTTAATTTTCTTGGTGAAGTGTTTTGTCTTAATTTGAACCCTTAATAGATCATAAAACATATATAAACATCTTAAAAACATGTGCACAGTACCAGTTGTATGGCTGTATACATGCTATTAAAGTGTCAGCTGCACGGTACTAAATCTGAACGCTGCGTCTCCCCCGACAATGCAGAGTAGTCCAGGTGAAGGCAGCATCCATGGTGCAGGACCAGCAGTTGTATGTTGAGGTGTCTTTAAACCGTGTTCCCATGTGGTGGAATGCAATACAGAATGGGTGTACGAAAGACGCCTGTGTTCCTACAATGATGCTGAGCTCAAAGCTCCACCATTGCTATTTCCGTCTTATAATGATGTGCTAAATAATTATTCACTTTCATAATTAAATTGGGTCAAACTTCAGTCCTATGTTGGAAGCATCTTATGTCAGGACTGGTCATCATTTGATAACCCAACATTGGTATTTGTGGCTTTTTGACACTGTTTTCCTGGGTGCTCTCTCCCTCCCTGGGTGCTCTCTCCCCCCCCCCCCCCCTCTCCACCTGGGTGCTCTCTCTCTCTGTCTCTCACCCCTCCTCCCCCTCTCTCCCCCCCTCTCTCACCCCCCCTCTCTCCCTCTCCTCTCTCTCCCCCTCCTCTCTCCCCCTCCTCTCTCCCCCTCCTCTCTCCCCCCCCTCTCTCCCTCTCCTCTCTCCCTCTCCTCTCTCCCCCTCCTCTCTCCCCCTCCTCTCTCCCCCTCCTCTCTCCCCCTCCTCTCTCACCCCCCCTCTCTCCCTCTCCTCTCTCCCTCTCCTCTCTCCCCCTCCTCTCTCCCCCTCCTCTCTCCCCCTCCTCTCTCCCCCTCCTCTTTCCCCCTCCTCTCTCACCCTCCTCTCTCACCCTCCTCTCTCACCCTCCTCTCTCACCCCCCCCTCTCTCACCCTCCTCTCTCACCCTCCTCTCTCACCCCCCCTCTCTCCCTCTCCTCTCTCCCCCTCCTCTCTCCCCCTCCTCTCTCCCCCTCCTCTCTCCCCCTCCTCTCTCCCCCTCCTCTCTCCCCCTCCTCTCTCCTCTCCTCTCTCCTCTCCTCTCTCCTCTCCTCTCCCCTCCCCCTCTCTCCTCTCCCCTCCCCCTCTCTCCTTCCCCCCCTCTCTTCTCCCCCACCTCTCTCCTCCCCTCTCTCTCTCTCTCTCTCTCTCTCTCTCTCTCGCTCGCTCCCTGTCTCTTCAGGGTTACAGTAATGTGCTTTATGTTTTTTCTAGCTCCCCATTGTACAGCGCTGTGACATATGTTGCCACTTTACCATGAGAATAATAGTTATCTTCAGTGTATATTTTACTTTAGGACATATCTTTGTCTGTACATGAACTTTATAGTGATAGTAACTTAAGAAGAGTATCGGCAAGTCCTTCATGTAATAGTGTCTATGTCTCCTGTCAGCATACTGAATGACTTTGTAACCCGGACACCGAACCTAGAGAACAAGAAAGACCAAAAGGACCTACAGGTAAAATCATTGTTATACCAGGATATCTCTGTCTATTGATCCCACATGAAAGAGCATCTTCTAATATTCACAAATATATGTGTAGCATTAACCATGCTATGGCCAAACTAGTTTTCATAACTGATCCCTGAAATATTTGCCTCGTTCCGCAATTGGCTACAGAATTTTGCACAATTCTTCCACCTGGACTTCACTGGGTGAAAGGCGGAATAGTATGAAAGGGGCTCTGTTATTGTAATGCTGCCATGAGCAGCGGATTTAGAGAGAGAACAAGAGAGGGAGAATGAGAGAGAAAATGCAAGATTGAACAAGAATGAGTGTCATGACAACACCCACCAGAAGGGGGGGGGGGGTGTGGGTATGAAAGGGTTAATCAGAACAACCTGTCTGGATGAGACAGAATTTGTCTCATTTTTAAAGGTCCTGCCACCACTAAGGTTTAATTCAAGAGCTGACGTATCCCAAAATGCAGTCGCCACCTAATGTAACCAGAGATACTAAACCAAGTCTATCTAGTCACTCTGCAAATGACTCACAGTTTACCGTGATTCCACCTTTTATAATACCTGATTTCCGAAAATCATAAAAGAGGAATAACAGCATGACTTCTAAAAAACACAATACGTTTCCATCACAACTAACAGCTGACTTAAACACTACGTTTACAGTGGAGGACTGGGAGAGAATTTTTAGAAACAGAATTTCAAAATCTATTAACCATTCATTAATGGTAATTAAAATGACAGGTCAAATGGTATAAGTGTCATGTGTATAGCACTGAACCAAATGGCTAACAGTAATGGATATGAAATTGGATATGAAACTGTAAAATGCAATACAGAATATTCTGATGTACTCTGTGTAATCCGCTAAGAGCTCCATATCCAGATTGTAGCGTTGTTGCCGATGCATTGTTATGTACTGGAAATGCATCCACGATAAGCAAAAATTAGGTCTGCTAATACCCCTTTGTTACCTTTTCCAAATACCCCTTCTGTTTATTTCCTGGTTTCTTCCCAGTAACCCATAAGTGCATTACAAATTAGTAAAACAATAATAGGTAATTAAAAAAAAAACAAGTCTATATGACACGTGGATCATAGATCATTATAACATGACATTTAATATGGCAAAAGGTCACAATGCTTATTGAATAAAAAAACGGTGACAACAAAATGACATAAAGAAATATAGATGCAAAAGCGTTTGTTTAAAATGAAACAAATAAAACACAGAAACAGAAAACTTCACTCCCAGACTTTTCATGTAATCTGCCGCCTGGGGAAAGGCTAGAGGCTTTGGTCAGTTCTCAGTAGCAGACTGATCCCCTGACCATTTCTAAAATTATTATAGCACTTTTTAAACTTTGTTCTTTCTTGCCCAACCCTCCCTTCCCCTTCTGTGTGACATCATGGCAAGATGTGTTCTGGTATGCTAATCTGTTTCACAACAGGTTTGTTTTTTTGGTCTTTTTTTTTTTTTTTTCCAAGAACAGCTCTGATAATGGATCTACAGATATTATACATCCACTAAACCTTGTATGATTTTCTTCACAAATGCATATGACACATGATTATGTTGATTTCATGGGCAGAAGCATTATCCCTATAGGTTTCTTATGGGGCATGTATATATCCTTTAGCATAAATATGTGTTATAGGAAACATAGTAGAATATACTTCTTAAAAGGAATATACACTGAGCCTGGTGTTACCCCTAATATAGTCCTTTCTAGGCAAATACATTTCAAGCTTTATGGCTCTATGGACTGAGCAATAAATAAAAGGGTTGGCCTCCCCTCTGTGACAACAGACTCAGAATAAACAATCAAAGCCATGTGACATACAGCAGGCATCTGAACCATACCTTAAAACACATTAACCCTTTGTTTGCTTACACCCAGTCATGTCAATGAGAAACAGAGAGAATTTGAAAAGGAGAGAAGAAAAAAAAAAAGTTAAAATAAAATAAAGCAAGAAACAACTTTTTTCCAAATTTTAAAATGGGGATCCTGGCAGGGGGTTTAGTTTGAGAAGAGACTTTGGCATTCACAGAGATTTTATTATCAGACTTGCAGAGAGATCAGCTTCTCTAGATTTCTCATCTCTTGTTGTTTTTTTTCCAAAATATTTTTTATTGTTGCATTGAAAAGTAGAAAAAGAAGGATAACTGTATATACCATAATACAATGCAGAACACAAATAAGTAGAATAAGAAATGGAGCAGTTTCCCAGTACCGAGGGATCAACCGAACACAATGTAAAACAATACAGGCATATAAACAGCAAAGGTGCCCAGAGATGAACAGTCATCCACATTTTCACAAGCCTAAAAAATAAGTAAAACCGTATTTATAGATGTGTGCCAACCAGCCGAGAGCCAGGGCGCCTGATAGAACCAAGCTAAGACTACAAGTATAACTGCACGGTGGCTCAGTGGTTAGCACTTCTGCCTCACAGAGCTGGGGTCATGAGTTCAATTCCCAACCATGGCCTTATCTGTGTGGAGTTTGTATGTTCTCCCCATGTTTGTGTGGGTTTTCCTCTGGGTGCTCCGGTTTCCTCCCACACTCCAAAAACATACTGGTAGGTTAATTCTCTCTCTCTCTCTCGGTCTGTCTCTCTGTGTGTGTGTGTGTGTTAGTGAATTTAGACTATAAGCTCCAATGGGGCAGGGACTGAGGTGAGTGAGTTCTCTGTACAGCGCTGCCGAATCAGACGCGATCTATAAATAAATGGTGATGATGATAACTGCTAACTAAAGTAAACTGATATTAAAACAAAAACTAAGATCAGAAACCAATCCTCACCCAAAGCTAAACAAGTCAGCAATCCATCCACGGAGTCGGAAGTGAGATGTGAGAAGAACATATGGGAAAAGTGAGGAAAATTAGTGTGGTATAATTGGTCACGGGGAAGTAAGTGTGTTAAATAGTAATAGGGGCACAATCTGTCAAAAGCTGAAGGGAATACCAAGAGGTGTATTGGAAGCATTTGCAAGTTTTGTGTGGGATGGAAGGGTATGTATAAATGTTCCCCAGCACTGGAAATGGGTTGAGGTCAAGAGCTCCTTGTTGTATGTGGTTTCTAGCCAGTCCATTTGGAAGAAAAAGAGGAGTCTGGAAGTGGCCATTTCTAGGGATGTCGGGGTAATGGGAATTTATTGTTGAAGAATAGCCTAGCGGCCTATGGCTGCCGGAAGCATTAGTGTGTTCTGTCAAGTCTTGGAATTCCAGGTTGGCCCACCGAGGTAAAGGGGACGTCAAGTGCAGTATTACCAAAGGTAGTCAGCACATCCCAGAACGCTTGTACATAATGACCCTGCCACAGACAGTGTACAGAGGCAGTTGGAGGAGACAGCATCATCCGTTGTTTTAACTGCTATTTGGAGCTGCATTGAGCATGCAGCTTGGGGAAGGTTTTGCTCCTTCACCCGCAGTAGTTGCTGCATTTAGAAGTAATGATGGTGTTTTGAAGGAAGGGACAACAACACGGGATGAGGATTGGTGAGGTGTGGGTGTGGAACTGGAGGCCTCTCTAGAACGTGGGGCTTTGTCTCCTCTCTAGTTTTATGGTGGTGGTTCCAGAGCCCTGTATTTGGGCCACCTCCCTGAAATACGTTAGGTGTAAAACACTTGCACAAAAAGAAAAGCCGTTCAGTTTTTTGCAGTTTGTAAATGACCCTTAGACACTTGGTGACCCGGCATCTAGCGAATGAATGTACAACTTGTGACTATGTAGGTGAGCGATATGGACGGAACAAGTTGTGCTCTCTCCAACACTACAGACAAAAGTATAGGAACTGCATTAGAAAATTCTGAAATAATAACATTTGCAGTATGTTTGGGTGGGCGTCCTTATTACTGTGGAAACGGCATACAAGTGGTATTAAGTGACAATCGAAGATAAATTAGCCGCATTCCTGGCTTCTTGATATGTACGTTCCCGATATCCATTGATCTCTCCCTCTTCATGAACACGTGTATGACCATTTCAGGAGGTGACTCAGAAGATCCTGGAGGCGGTGGGGAACGTGGCGGGATCATCCTTAGAGCAGACCAGCTGGCTGAGCAGGAATTTGGAGGTGAAGGCCCAGCCGCAGGTGTCTATAGATGACACAGACGAAGAACTCTATGGTAAAAAGAAATGATTATTCTGTAAAATGATAACATAAAGTAATGTTACTAGTTCTGCTTTATAGGACACATAAACAGGGTGATTCAAAAGTCGCAGTACACCCTTTTATTTCAAAAACTCTACAGGAATTGGGCCGATCTGCCGATTTCAAGATGGCGCCCATGTTTGGTACATACCGTAAAGGATAGACCACGTCACCCATACCTTACTGGAGTATTCAGGTTTCCCAATTTCCTGTAGAGTTTTTGAAATAAAAGGGTGTACTGCGACTTTTGAATCACCCTGTATTTATAAAAAGATGTTTACTCTTTAATTGTATTGTTTACGTACAATGGAGGAGGCAGACATTGTGTGTGCTCAGTCAGTATTCACGATCAGTTCACTAGAGTCCAGTGACAACATTAAGACCAGGGTGGGAGAGGGCCGACTAATGATAAGCAATTAGGACAATGGTTGTATCCTACAGCAGTTGTTTTGTGTTGTGATCGAGCTCTACGTTTTCCCGTACAGACGACAACGCTGCCGCTCAGTCTTCCATGGTTTCAGCCTCCGCTCCGTCTGTCTATAGCGTTCACGCTCTCTCAATGCTCGCCGAGGTGAGTGCTGTTAGTTCTTAGTCGAAGTGATGATTTGTGACTATTAGTTGCGGACTACTCCGCTGTTTGTAGACCACAGATCTGCTTTAAATTACAAACTCTTTTTGGGTGTTTCACCCCCTCATCTCTTCATGTGAAGGTCCTGGCTGTTCTCCTGGACATGGTCTACAGAAGTGATGAGAAGGAGAAAGCGGTCCCTTTAATATCTCGTCTCCTGTACCACGTGTTCCCTTATCTGCGAAATCACAGGTAACATAACTTGCTAGCACGTTTTATTGTCCTTAATGGCCTGTTAAAGGTGGTTACTGCACTGCACCCCTAAGCTGAACTATTCAGTAATAAATGGATATACGTATTAAGCTATTCTCTGAATGCTGCCCTATTTAAACCTCAAAATGCCACCACACTGAGTACAAAAATAACAAATACACAATGGGTATAAACCGAGCCGCTCCCACGAACAACAAACGCCAAAATAGCAACAAAATAAAATATAAAATCGAATATAAATCATCGTCAGTTTAACCAATCACACGGAGTGGCCACAACCGAGATTCCATCAAGCACTGTTTCTACCCATTCTGTAGTTGTTGTTATAAGAGAAACATTAATGGGCGTGGTTGGGATTAGAAAACACTTTGCTTCTATGAAGCGATTCTAAAGATGGGTCGTTTTACTAGACCTTGAACACAACTTGATTTGATATGCATTTCTGTTAACCGATTTTAAAATACCTAGGAATACCAAAGGAAAGATGTTTTGACATTGTATTCAAATTTGTAGCTTAGTAAAAGCTGTACACACATCAACTGTGTTCAGTCTGATTGATTTCCACTTCAAATTATCAAATGTTTTAATTGTAACTTGTGTGGCCAACATTTGTACAAGTTACTGCTCTCTGTTATCAGTCATTTGAGAAAGTAGCGCAGCCCACTGTTATAGATTCCATAGGCAGGACGGTTCTTATGAATCTGAGCAAACATCTTCCCTCAACTTTACCTGAAGTCTTTATGTATGATACTAAAATCTTTGCACATATATTTGTGAATGTTATTAATGTATTTGCGTTTTTGGAGGGGAGCTGGGGCGGTGACAATCGACCATTCCTAAGTCATGCAGAGCTTCGGCTATGTAGGCTGGGTTTATGATCTATGGTCTGGGTTTATGATCTATGGTCTGGGTTTATGATCTACGGTCTGAGTTTATGATCTACGGTCTGGGTTTATGATCTACGGACTGAGTTTATGATCTACGGTCTGGGTTTATGATCTACGGTCTGGGTTTATGATCTACGGTCTGGGTTTATGATCTATGGTCTGGGTTTATGATCTACGGTCTGGGTTTATGATCTACGGTCTGGGTTTATGATCTACGGTCTGGGTTTATGATCTACGGTCTGGGTTTGGTTTATGATCTACGGTCTGGGTTTATAATCTACGGTCTGGGTTTATGATCTACGGTCTGGGTTTATGATCTACGGTCTGGGTTTATGATCTTTGGTCTGGGTTTATGATCTATGGTCTGGGTTTATGATCTATGGTCTGGGTTTATGATCTATGGTCTGGGTTTGGTTTATGATTTATGGTCTGGGTTTATGATCTATGGTCTGGGTTTGGTTTATGATTTATGGTCTGGGTTTATGATCTATGGTCTGGGTTTATGATCTATGGTCTGGGTTTATGATCTATGGTCTGGGTTTGGTTTATGATTTATGGTCTGGGTTTATGATCTATGGTCTGGGTTTATGATCTATGGTCTGGGTTTATGATCTATGGTCTGGGTTTATGATCTATGGTCTGGGTTTATGATCTATGGTCTGGGTTTATGATCTATGGTCTGGGTTTATGATCTATGGTCTGGGTTTATGATCTATGGTCTGGGTTTGGTTTATGATCTATGGTCTGGGTTTATGATCTATGGTCTGAGTTTATGATCTTTGGTCTGGGTTTATGATCTATGGTCTGGGTTTATGATCTATGGTCTGGGTTTGGTTTATGATTTATGGTCTGGGTTTATGATCTATGGTCTGGGTTTATGATCTATGGTCTGGGTTTATGATCTATGGTCTGGGTTTATGATCTATGGTCTGGGTTTATGATCTATGGTCTGGGTTTATGATCTATGGTCTGGGTTTATGATCTATGGCCTGGGTTTATGATCTATGGCCTGGGTTTATGATCTATGGCCTGGGTTTATGATCTATGGTCTGGGTTTATGATCTATGGTCTGGGTTTATGATCTACGGTCTGGGTTTGGTTTATGATCTACGGTCTGGGTTTGGTTTATGATCTACGGTCTGGGTTTGGTTTATGATCTATGGTCTGGGTTTATGATCTATGGCCTGGGTTTATGATCTATGGCCTGGGTTTATGATCTATGGCCTGGGTTTATGATCTATGGCCTGGGTTTATGATCTATGGCCTGGGTTTATGATCTATGGCCTGGGTTTATGATCTATGGTCTGGGTTTATGATCTACGGTCTGGGTTTGGTTTATGATCTACGGTCTGGGTTTGGTTTATGATCTATGGTCTGGGTTTATGATCTATGGTCTGGGTTTATGATCTATGGTCTGGGTTTATGATCTATGGTCTGGGTTTATGATCTATGGTCTGGGTTTATGATCTATGGCGTGGGTTTATGATCTATGGCCTGGGTTTATGATCTATGGTCTGGGTTTATGATCTATGGTCTGGGTTTGGTTTATGATCTATGGTCTGGGTTTGGTTTATGATCTATGGCCTGGGTTTGGTTTATGATCTATGGCCTGGGTTTGGTTTATGATCTATGGCCTGGGTTTGGTTTATGATCTATGGCCTGGATTTGGTTTAGGATTCAAGGACCTGGGTTTGGTTTATGATCTATGGCCTGGGTTTGGTTTATGATCTATGGTCTGGGTTTGGTTTATGATCTATGGTCTGGGTTTGGTTTATGATCTATGGCCTGGGTTTAGGATCTATGGTCTGGGTTTAGGATCTATGGTCTGGGTTTGGTTTAGGATCTATGGTCTGGGTTTAGGATCTATGGTCTGGGTTTAGGATCTATGTTCTGGGTTTATGGTCTATGGTCTGGGTTTATGGTCTATGGTCTGGGTTTATGGTCTATGGTCTGGGTTTAGGATCTATGGTCTGAGTTTAGGATCTATGGTCTGAGTTTAGGATCTATGGTCTGGGTTTAGGATCTATGGTCTGGGTTTGGTTTAGGATCTATGGTCTGGGTTTAGGATCTATGGTCTGGGTTTAGGATCTATGTTCTGGGTTTATGGTCTATGGTCTGGGTTTATGGTCTATGGTCTGGGTTTATGGTCTATGGTCTGGGTTTATGATCTATGGTCTGGGTTTATGATCTATGGCGTGGGTTTATGATCTATGGCGTGGGTTTATGATCTATGGCCTGGGTTTATGATCTATGGTCTGGGTTTATGATCTATGGTCTGGGTTTGGTTTATGATCTATGGTCTGGGTTTGGTTTATGATCTATGGCCTGGGTTTGGTTTATGATCTATGGCCTGGGTTTGGTTTATGATCTATGGCCTGGGTTTGGTTTATGATCTATGGCCTGGATTTGGTTTAGGATTCAAGGACCTGGGTTTGGTTTATGATCTATGGCCTGGGTTTGGTTTATGATCTATGGTCTGGGTTTGGTTTATGATCTATGGTCTGGGTTTGGTTTATGATCTATGGCCTGGGTTTAGGATCTATGGTCTGGGTTTAGGATCTATGGTCTGGGTTTGGTTTAGGATCTATGGTCTGGGTTTAGGATCTATGGTCTGGGTTTAGGATCTATGTTCTGGGTTTATGGTCTATGGTCTGGGTTTATGGTCTATGGTCTGGGTTTATGGTCTATGGTCTGGGTTTAGGATCTATGGTCTGAGTTTAGGATCTATGGTCTGAGTTTAGGATCTATGGTCTGGGTTTGGTTTAGGATCTATGGTCTGGGTTTAGGATCTATGGTCTGGGTTTAGGATCTATGTTCTGGGTTTATGGTCTATGGTCTGGGTTTATGGTCTATGGTCTGGGTTTAGCATCTATGGTCTGGGTTTAGCATCTATGGTCTGGGTTGGCTGCATTACTGTACACGAATCATAATAAGATGTACTTAGATGAACACTTTTCTCCTCTCTTAGTGCCTACAATGCTCCCAGTTTTCGTGCTGGTGCCCAGGTCCTCAGCAGTCTCAGTGGATACGCCTACACCAAGAGAGCCTGGAAAAAGGAGGTTCTAGATTTGTACATGGACCCAGGATTTTTCCAGATGGAGACATCATGCATTCAGTAAGACGCCAGATTTATACCCCCATATACCCCTTTTGACCTGTTGTCCTCTTGATTTATAGAGACAGGATCTGCACTGAACGGCTCGGCTGTGGCCAACTTAGTCTACATCAACTGGTAGTATATTAGCTTTTATAAGTCTGACTACACCAAACTGCTCTGAGTATCAACACATGGTCGGTCTCTGCACTCATGAAATAAATAAATATTCTCTTCATAACGATCTTGTGTTGCTGTTTACCTGGAAATGATTCCTTCAGTAGTTACGTCACTTGGATAAGGCAGACCATTGCCACTAAATTTACTTGGTTCTATTGTTTGGAATGGTTATATTGTGGGTTTTTTTCACCTGTCCATGAATTAATAATTGTTGGCATCAAAATGAACCTGCCTCTTCTAAGCTACAAGTATAACTGCAGCTGTTACTGATATCAGTGCTTAACCAAGAAGCTGCTATACAACGTACACAGCAGCCTTAGGAGTTAGACCCTTCAGGACGATTGTACAAATCCTCTAGAGTAGCATCTATCTTATCCTTCTGTTGGTTACTAACTAACTTATAGTTGGTGGCTTCTACTCCAAATAGACTGGAAATAAGATGGTTTCTTAGAAATTAATTTTCATAAAACAGAGATCACCCAAGTCATATAGCGAGGCGAACGTCAATGTGCGTTTCGCAGACTGCTGAAACCTGATTGGCTACCCCAAGTTATGACACGTGGTTGCTCTTTGCACTCATTAAATAAACATTGGTGTGTTACCCTATAACTATACACTTCATAATGTTTTTGTGTTCTTGCTGTTTAGCTGGAAATCGATCATCGACCATCTTTTGACCCACGAGAAAACCATGTTCAAGGATTTGATGAGTAAGTACGCTTCTGATCGTCTTTCAAAGCGCACAGAAATAATGAGAGGGGTTTATTTTAAATTTAACTTTTGGTTCTAAAAATGGTGGCTAATGTATGTATGTTTAAAAGTGAGTGTTGAATCTTACCAGAGACGGAAACCGTTCTTCCTGACCAGTAGGTGTAGTGCAGCCAAGCAAGTTAACCCAATATGGTACATAAAAACAAGCAGGCATATATAACTCACATTTCTTGTTCTTTCTTTGGTAGATATGCCGAGCAGTTCACTGAAGCTTTACCCCAGCAGCGAGCAGAAGGCCATGTTGTTGAAACGTCAAGGCTTTGCCGTGTTCAGCGGAGAACTGGACCAGTATCACTTATATCTGCCCCTGATACAAGGTACCGTTCCCCGCCGCGACCTGACAACTCAGAGCAAGCTGGTACCACCTTAAAGGTTAACTCCGTCTAGAGAGTTACTATAAACCACAGATACCTACTCTCCTGGTCCACCAGCATGGCAGAGTACCAAGTATACTTAATATTAGTGCACTACACAGTAACTAGTGTCTAGCTTTGATAACCGGTGCATCAGATGACAAGATTGATTTTTGTTAGCAAAATAGGGGGAATATAGGTCATCTCCCTACAAAGTACAGACAGCTATTTACTAGCTTTGTCCTTAAAGTCAAACATTCTAGATCTGGAGCAAACAAGATATTTATCATTCTCCTCTTTCAGCCGTTGCACATCCCTCCGCGCTTCCTGACGCTACTTGTTTTGATTCTCGGGTTCTGTTAATAACATCATTTCCTTCAGATTTGGTCATTGGACAGGCAGTGATGACAGTGATGACATTGGGAAATAGTTGGGACAACTGTCGGGCCGTGGTATGATTTTATTCTATCAATCCTTGTTGCTGAAGATTGTAGTTTCCAACCAGTGCTGAGTATCTGACGGATCCAAGAAGAAGAGTGTCTTCC
Source organism: Mixophyes fleayi (assembly GCF_038048845.1). Classification (NCBI taxonomy): domain Eukaryota; kingdom Metazoa; phylum Chordata; class Amphibia; order Anura; family Limnodynastidae; genus Mixophyes; species Mixophyes fleayi. The sequence goes on from NC_134403.1 coordinate 359,175,250, forward strand.
TATTATCTAGTACTCATTAGCGTGAAACAGCTTGGCCTATTGTAGGCCTTTGTTGCAAAGTTGAAATACACAAATGAGCCTTGTTGGTTTTGCAGTGTAATGGATCTGAAATCTTGGTATTTTCAAACAGCAGGCAATATAGCATCTTAGGGGTATATTTACTAAACTGCGGGTTTGAAAAAGTGGAGATGTTGCCTATAGCAACCAATCAGATTCTAGCTGTCACTTTGTATAATGTGCTAAATACATGAAAGCTATATGTGTGTGTGTGTGTGTGTATATATTTGTGTGTGTGTAGATAAATAGATAAATATAGCTACACACACACACTATATTGTGCAAAAGTTTTAGGCAGGTATGGAAAACAATTCTGCAAAGTAAGAGTGCTTTCAAAAATAGAAGTGTTAATAGTTTACATTTTGTTAATTGATTACTAAAATCAATATATGGTGTGACTACCCTTTGCCTTCAAAACAGCATCAGTTCTTCTAGGTACACTTGCACACAGTTTTTGAAGAAGCTCGTCGGGGAGGTTGTTCCAAACATCTTGGAGAACTAACACAGATCATCAGCAGTAGCTATTTATATAGCGCCACTAATTCCGCAGCGCTGTACAGAGAACTTACATCAGTCCCTGCCCCATTGGAGCTTACAGTCTAAATTCCTTAACACACACACAGATCGAGAGAGACTAAGGTCAATTTTTGATAGCAGCCAATTGACCTACTAGTATGTTTTTGGAGTGTGTGAGGAAACCGGAGTAAAGGGTATTTCAGCGCCTTTTAATTTTTAGCACACGGTATATAATATATACATTATAATAAAATATTACATTTAACACGCCACCCTTTTGAGACAAGTCACGCCATTCCCGCAGCCACATTACAACCCCTCCCCAGACAGATCATGACCCCCCCCCCCTCTCCCCCAGCTCAGCATACTTACCTAAGCTGAGCTGGAACTCCTCCTCCTCCTTGCTCTGCAGGCTGCTGGGACAGTGTGTGATGTCACTATCCAGGGACTGGGAGCTGCTGACAGCTGTCTGCTCACTTCATCCCTCCTACATAACAGCCTCCCTCGCCCGCCACCCACTGGAGAAAAAAACTAAAAGTAATTTTGAAAAAATAATTACCTGGCTGCAGGGCCTGGACCCCGATAATTTGTATCTGTCCTCATCTCCGCTCCCTTGGCGGTGGGAGAGTAGGTAGGCCCCGTGGCATGATCTACAATAGCACTGAGCAAACCATCCTTCGGACCAACCGATAATTCTGACACTGTTGCATTCAATGCAATTTTCCAAGTCATCATCTTTTGTCTCGGTCACTGTACTCCACATTGAATATGCCACTTTCTACCTTAGACACCTCCTCTACCAGCAACAGTGTCCGTTAATAAGGTCTGGCCTTTGTTGATAATATGTCAGACATGGTAGGCTGGGCAGTCTTCGCAGACATCGATGCCGCAATTTCAACAGCCGCGCCAAGACTGGAACCAGTCTTAGCGCGGTGATCAAGCTTGTTAGTTATACAGGGTAAATATTCCCCAGAAGTATACCAACCAATTTGTAGGGGTTAGGTAGTGTTTTAGTGATAAAAGCCAGCTGGACTGGCAATATTATCAGGGCCAATGTGTCTTCACTCTCACAGCCACTTGGACAGTAAATAATACATTTCAGATTGCATTTCAACACAGAAAGACATAATATACTGATTACAAAGTAACAAGATATTGTCCACTTCCCCCATATTACAGGCTCTCTGGCAGATTAGTTGGCATAGAAAACCTCTGCTTCTGAGACGCTCAAGGTTAAACTTTAAACTGCACAAATATTTCTCTGATAACACAGTAAGAGGGTCTGTGCTCTAATACATAGTAATTAATTGCAATAGCCGTCGTTACTGTGTAACAGTATGTTTTTTGTTTACATTCAGAGCGACTGACGGAAAACATCCGCGTTGGACAAACACCTATCATGGCAGCACAGATGTTCCTGTTTTTCCGCGTCTTGTTACTGAGAATTTCTCCACAGCATCTTACCTCCTTATGGCCAATTATGGTGACTGAGCTGGTGAGAATAGAACGATATCCTGTACACACTGCTTGGTACTGAAATGATGTACGGTTTGTAGAAAATTTGTTGGACACATAGTTTTGTTTTATCCTTCTGTGCAGACAATAAGTACACTCATATGTCCTGGCCTTTAAGTACCTAATCATGCCCACAATCATGGTACCGACACATGTATGGTTATCTGGTCATTCAGTCCAATCAGTGATTAGACTGAACTACTGGAACTACAGACAATAGGTTTCCCAACCACAATGATGATGTCAGGATTTTATTTTTCAGAATGAGAGGCAAAATATGTTGGCCACTAGAGACCCCCTTATCTCAAGTACTGTATTAAAAAAAAAATAGGCACTGCGATGGGCACCCTATGTGTACCAACTCTTTGCTGTCATCACAATCTATGTTCTTGGTGCAGTGTCTGGCCAGTTTGGATGTTTTTATCAAACTAAGGTGCCGTATATGACTGTAAGCTGTCGAACATGGAATAACGCAGCAGATGTTTTATTTTCAGATCCATGCCTTTGTCCAACTGCAAGACGATCTGATGGAAGAGGAGACCGCACCAAAGTAAGTCCTAATTGATTTCACCGTAATTGTTTGAGCGTGATGTAACAATGAGATCTGTGCTTAGTGACCCGGCCTGTAGGACACAAACATCTTGTATTTCCAATAGTGTTAGAAGTTTTCACGTTGTATCTATTGTGTTTTCCTGGATGACATTGCAGACTTACTATCCATAAATTACACTGGCTATTACGTTGTAGATTTTTTTTTTCGCTCATAAGGTGAGAAAAGTTACTTTCACAGTAGTAATGATATTTCTGCTCTGCACTTAGGATTTCCGCATCGTCTGATGTCAATTCATCTGACTTTATTTATTCCTTGCAGGAATAGCAAATCAAGCAAACAGAAAGCTCCAGTGACAGAGAGCAATGGACCCGTCTATGTTGATATCCAGCAGAGCTGTCTGGACCTGTATTTATCTGCCTGCAAGTTTCTGGATACAACGCTCTCCTTTCCCCCAGACAAGATGCCTCTGTTTCAAATGTAGGTTATTCTGCTGGTGCCCGGTGCTGTCATGTGTGATGAATGCACACTGGTTTTAAAGGGGTTGTGTACCTTCAGATTACTTTAGTTTAGGCTTTTACATACCCTACTATATCTTTTATTAAATTAAATAAATATATTTATTTCTGGTCTTCTCTATCTATGCAGGCCAATTAAAAGTCACCTGGATAGGGAGTATTACTATATATGGTTCAAGTGGCTCGAATTTAAGGATTCACCACTATATTCTCAGTGGAATAGGTGAACCCACCCCCCCCCCCCCCCTTTCCCCTCTCTCTCATCTCTGATCTATCCCTCCTTCCCTGTCTGTATTCCTCTTGACCTTTCCCCCATCCCTACATGATGTATTATGGTATACTAAATGGTACTTTGTTTTCTATACTGGTGCACTGACACACCTCATTCGTGTATCTTTATATGCAATGCAATGTTTATTAATGACTTTAATGCATCGTTCAATGCAAAACAGATATATTTGTAAAAGATGTTTAATTTTCTTTTCAATAAAAAAAAGAATTAAAAAAAAAAAAAAAAAAAAAAAAAAGTCACCTGGATTCTGGATTTGGATAATCCCTTTAGTTAACTCTAAAAAGTAAACTGTGGGATTAATATATGTACTAACTCTTTTATAGAACATTCATTGGTGACTATTAAACTTGCATATAAAAAAATAAGAGTAAGTTTCTGATTGCTAAATATATAAATAAAATAAAATTGAAGATATAAATCAGATTGCTACAAACTCTTATGCTCTGCACACTCAGCGTTCCTGTATTTCAGATTCCGACGAGGCAGTGATTGGAGTTTAATTTTATAATGGACATACCTGCTTTGTAACACCAACATCTGTTCTATCAGAATTATATATACTCTGTGTGTACTGAGCATAAGCGTTTCTAACAATTCCAATAGTGATATTTATTAATGGCCAAGTTCAAGTAAGTTTTCTTGTGCTATGTTTATATCTTGCTATAAAACGCTGATGCATTAAATATTCATACTTATTCCTCGACCATCCAATGATAAATCTTTGTTCCCTTTGCATTACAGGTACAGATGGGCATTTGTACCTGAAGTGGACACGGAATCCTGTGTTGTCCCTGCAGATGTGGTGGAAAATCACCAAGAATGTAAACCTCATGTTGTTCGCATTGTGGAGCTCATGAAGTTGAGGTTTGGGGTAAGTGTTTGTTTTCCTGGGACTGCAATGGGAGCAGATACCTGGACCACTGGAGCCATATCTGAATGTGTTGTAAAGCTGGTGTGTGTTGGGCTTCAGTGACGCTCAGTGATTAATCCATCTGCTTTAAGAAACTGCCCTATTAGAAGTGTTTACCTTAAATGGCATGAATCAGCCATTACAATCTAGAAGATCATCATCATTATCTATTTTATTTATATCGCGCCACTAATTCCGCAGCGCTGTACAGAGAACCCGCTCACATCAGTACCTGCCCCATTGGAGTTTACAATCTAAATCCCCTAACATACACACTCATACAGACCGAGAGAGACTAGGGGCAATTTAATAGCTGCCAATTAACCTACCAGTATGTTTTTGGAGTGTGGGAGGAAACCCACGCCAACACGGAGAGAACATACAAACTCCATACAGATAAGGCCATAAGTCGGGAATTGAACTCATGACCCCAGTGCTGTAAGGCAGAAGTGCTAACCACTGAGACACTGTGCTGCCGAGATCATTCATCTTAGTAACTAGAAGAAAAATAGTAGTAGGGACAGTCAGCTTGCCTGCCTTACAATCTGTATAGAACCTCAGAATGGACAATTAAGACACACCATTCATTAAGTGTATAAATTATTTTGAGAGTGTTATAGGGTGTCTTTTTGCATATGTTATTTGACTAAGTAGATTTTTACGTTAATATTAGTTGAAGGGGTTGTACAACTGTAGACAAAAGTATTGCCCAATTACTTTTGTTGCCTTTAAATACTACAAAACCTCTTTGTAGATACCCTTGTATCCAGGGCACAGACCTGAGCTTGCTAGTTGATGCCTTCAGGACCAGCGAAAAAACAAAATATGCATGAAAATTTGTTGTCTGGGTGTGAACTCCCTTTTTAATAAGTGGAGGATTACACGGAGCTGAGAACATATTGAGCAGTTCAGGGAGATGCCTAATGTTTGACTACACCTATCCCATGGTCTCTATTTCTAACATGATTATGACCTTTATTTTCAGGAAAATGTGTCTGAAGACTCTAGTATGAAGAGGAATGAGTTCCCTCTTCTCAATCTCCGTTCTATATCCAAGATCACACAACTGATGCCGTTTTTCAGGACTCTCAGCTTTGTATTTAAAGTGAAGGGAAGAGCAGCGGTCAGTGAGCACAGTTCGGACATCTCGGTGGAATACCCGGTAGAGGACACTATGCGAGTCCTGAGGGAACTAGAAGAGAACGTGGAATGTGACTTCTTGGAGAGCATGGGAAATTAATCAGACGAGAAAACTGTTCCTAGTACTGATCATGTGACCGGGCCGTGGAACATAACTTACTTTATTTCATAGAAAAAAATGTGAATTATAAACTGCAGACATTCTTCGTAGACAAGAAGCCAGTGAAAAAGATGCAAATACTTCCATAATAGAGATCAGTAAATCTGTTATTATAATACAAGTTTATGGGAAAATATGCCCCCAAAAGATAAGTTTTACCGCTAATATGTTGGGAAATCCACCGATAGATACATAGAATATAAACGCAATGTAATATCCACAAAGGTGCTGTAACCTGTGGCAACCAGTTTCAGTCCTCTTTCCGTTGCGGTTTATAAAACGAGAGCTGACCTTTGATTGGCTGCTAGTGGTTCCAGTACATTTACGTTCTAATAACATGATAGTATTAGGACGCTGGGAATTACAACCTGTGAGAAGTTCTGGGCTGTATCAAGGCGGTTTCCCACTGAATGAACGGGGCTGATATAAAACAGAAGCTTCATCTGCTACACTTAATCCTTTCCTGTTGGTGAAATTTTGCAATTTGCTCCTGTTTCTCCTTCCCTTTGCACTAATGATATAAATATTGCAGTAAGAAACATTCCAAGTTTACATTGAGGGGGTGAACTAATTACAAAACGGTCCCAAAGAGATTTTTTTTTGAGTGTGTTCTACCTATATATAAACATGATTTATGTATATTTATTTATTACAGAAGAGATTGGGGTCAAAGTAATTAGCTGCTAGTAATTAATAATGCTAGTTCTGAGTTATTGTATTTATACGCTGTTACACTGCACGGATCTCGGCAATCAGTTCGATAATTTGCCGTTAACAGTGACAACAAAATTTAAAGCATTATAGCAGAGACGGGCAACCTGTGGTTATCCAGCGGCTGAGGAACTGCAAGTCCCAGCATGCCCTGTAAGCTAGAGCTTGACAGGTCACACTGGGATTTGTAGTTCTACCACAGCTGGTAAGCCACATGCCGGTAGAACTTGTAGCTCCAAGATGGCTGGTTGGCAATAGGCTGGCGGAGTTTGCTGGGACTTGTAGTACCACAACAGCTGGAGAGCCACATATTGCTTTATAATTAAATATAATGTTGCACAATAGGAATTAGTCTTGCAGCAAAATATTAGTTTTTGTACTTTTTATTTTGTAAGTAGCCCTTTTTCTTGCTGGGGCTGTATATTAGTACTTCTGTAACGAGATCAATTGGAGATCTCGTCTTAGCGTTACTTTTATCTTTTCTTAACTCACTCTTGCTAAAATATTACAATAGGTAGAGCTGTTTTGCTGGGTAAAATAAAGATATCCCCATATATAAGAGATGCCACGTTCAATGGTTTTGTTCATCTACAATTTTTCATATCAGTTAGGACATAGAACCCCTCCTTGAATGATATTTTATCAATCAGTATTGTAACTATCAATCCTGTTAATGAATAGAAATCTGCAGAAAGCTGAGAATATTCCACATATAATGATTCATGTACACGTTTTACTGACCATTAAAGGAAATTAAATCCTATTTGTACATGATGTATATATTTTTTATGTACCGGTCACCTACCCGCAGAGATTGTAAACCAATTCTCATGTGAATGTTGGACTGTGACATCAAGTAAATGTATATTTTTAAAAAAAAAATCATATGCCTATAACATATTAGTTTGTACAGGCCCTTCTTCAACTTTTACTAATTACATTGGTTTATCTTTCAGGGTTCTTGCTGTGCTTCTTAGCCATGTAGTTGTAGTATTAGTCAGAGTTGTTTAGTTTCGTTGCCCTGGGTTACGGAACAACTCGTCCTCTTAATAAAATTGCATCCAATGATCAGCTGTGTGTCGTATCCCTGGGCAACAAGACTTGCCTGATGGCGAAAAGACATGGCTGAAAGAACGGGAAGAAGTCAGTAGAACAAAAAAAAACAAGCTAGTAAATGTTGCAAGAAGGCATGTACAAGCCAATAAATTAGTCAGCTGGCGGCAGAAAACCACTTTTAAGTGTATTTACCATCCATATAGGCAAAGCAGTATCCAGCAGGTAGCAGTGAGAATTACAGCATGGGTTTCTGGACAAATCCATCCGATAAAGATAAGCTCTGCCCCGATCTGGGGATGGTACTTCCTGCGGGCTGGAGCTGGAATCCTCGGCCTTGTCCATTGGCCGGGATTCCAGCACCTAGTAGGTGGGGTTATGATGTCACAGAATGCCCAGCGAATCATTTTTTTCTCGGCAAGAGGAAGTGGCTCTTACTTTATATTGTTCTGCTGGTAAGTAGCTATCCCCTATGGTAGCCTAGTATATCTAATACCCGATGGCCCGTTCCCAGGACTATACAGAAGATGGATATAAAATGTGGGGTGAACTATTAGACTGGACTGTAACTGAAGGAGAACTGGACATATCTCGTTCTTTCCCACTGTACAGAATACTTTTCTTTGACGAGATCTCTGTAAATTCAAATACTTTGTTTTTCAGTCGATAAAACTACGTGTTTTCTTTTTTTTGTTGCTTTAAACATGATCCTACTGTGTTTTAATATGAATGTAATCCCATAACGGCGCTATTTCTTTTTATCTTGCTGGTGGTGGGTTTGTAGAAATGGGAACTTTTAAACCTTTGATTAAAGCTGCAAATATCCTGAATCTCGGCTCTTAGTTTACAAAGTATGAAGGCCGGGTATTCAGAAATGTGGGGTATAATGAATGTTGATTATATAAACAATAAATGCATTATTTGTATCTCATAGCTCTATTTACTTAGTTACTGTTGTAGATTTAGTGCATACAGTTGTACCGAGTGAAGGACATGCAACACATATTGGGCAATTTTTCAATTCCAAAGAGAACTTACAATGGACATTTGTGATACATGAAGAGGAAATGACGCATCAAAGGTCACAAGAAGCCTTCACTGGGATTCAAGCCGGTGTGTCATTGTTAATTGGTAAACACTCCATTGTGAGCTGTTATCGTCATACTCAGTCATCTCAAACTAGTCTGACAAGAAGGAAAATATAAGATGTGCAGAATATTTAGGGGGAGATTTATTTGCCGATGTGGTTGGCGGACATCGAGCAGTGCACATTGCCAGCAGTTGTGGTAGGAATCTCCGCTTACTTTCCATCAATAGTCTTGTGTGGTGCGATGAAAAATCAGCGGAGATTCCAGCCAACAAAATGGACGTGAGGTGTCTCCGCCGACGTATCAGAGACACTGGTCAATCTACCTGCTGGAACGAATTTCAGGCATGACCATACATGGTTCTCCAGCAGGTGGGGACACGGACTACAGTATAGCTTGCAACTCGACAGATAGGAACATATTTTTAAATCATATCAACATTTTAAAAGCAAAAGCATGAGGTGGTGCTAGTGGCGGTGTTCTGAGCACTGATGGACCCTCTTTGAGAACAGTAAAAGAGAGCAGGTCCAGATTGAAGAAGAAATGGAGCCCCAACAAAAGCTTTAACTCTGGAGTTAAAGCATACGCAGAGTGATCATGCGCACAATACAATTTTGCATGTTACAGGGGCGTTCTAGGAGATAAATCACATTCTGGCTCTCACATGTTAGAAATGTGTTTATCTTAAATATTTCTCCTGATTGTCGGAACTCAAAGACATATGTGGGCTTCGTATTTCTGGGCCTTAGTGTCACACAATTGACACATTTGGTGCAGTGGTAGTAACCCCCTTTTTCTCACTGGGACCCTTCTCTAACCAGGTATTACCAGTGGTAAATGATTCCTAGTTACTGAGTCTGAAGATTGGGGGCTTCCCACTGTCCTTCATAAGGATATGCCAGTGTTTATTAAGGGATTTCCGTATCATCCGGCGGATGTTGAATAACCCGTAATAAAATACGGGTACTCTAATTGTTTGTACTTCTTGTCTGGCTTGTAAGTGGGCAGTTCTATTGTATCTCTCTGTTTGGCCCTTTCAAAGGCTTCTTGAACCAAAGAGGGGTAAGCATGAGCAAGTACTCAACCATGTAGTAAAAATAAACAAACTTGTATCTAAAACAAACATTTAGATAACATGCCTACAAATGTCACTGAAAGCAGATCAGCAAGCTCACATTACTCATCCCAAAATGAAATGAAAAAGTAGAGATGTTGCCTATAGCAACCAATCAGATTCTGGTTATCATTTATTTAGTACATTCTACAAAATGACAGCTAGAATCTGATTGGTTGCTATAGGCAACATCTCCACTTTTTCAAACCCGCAGCTTTTTAAATTTACCCCCTGGTCTTAAAGGAACTGCTCTTACCAACTTTAGATGCTCTATACATAAGTAACGTCTTAATCTAATTAATTTTAAGATTATAGAATGTTTACTGTCATATGTATTTAACTTTATGGACAATTGATGAGATATTGCTCGAGATATGGTACTCCAAATAGTAAACAGATTTCCTGCGTCCTGCAAGAAGGATTTCTGAATAGGCATTAAAGTCAATTCTCTTGTAATGGTAGAATTTATGTGTTCTTGGTAACATGTTTGCTATCTTGTAGTAATACATGCTTTGTTCATCATAGAACCTGTTCCTATTTATTATTACATTTGGATAAGTGCCAGTCCATGAGCTATATAAGCTGTCTGTATACTGATATTGGGATGTCTATTCTTGTATGAACTACATATCCATACTGTACATCATAAAGGTTTGCCTTTCATTTGACTCTGTGTCCAGAAATATTAATTTTCCTTAACCGCGCTCAATTTCTCCAAAATTCCACCAGATGCCATTCAGACCTTGTTCATGCTCAAAAATAGCCGCACATGCCCTCAGACCCGACTTGCCACAAAATGTACCCACATGAACTCAGATTTCCACAAGCCCTCAGAACCCACGTGTATTTCAAAACTCCCCCACATGCCCCTCAGACGGGGCCGGGGAAACACAGAAAGGCCAGTAAGCTTTGCAGGGCAATCCACCTACCCCCTTACCATGCGACAGTGGCGGATCCAGGGGGGGGGGGGCGATCGGGGCAATCGCCCCCTCTAGCAGGGGCTTGCTGCCGGCGGCTGCACATTATGTGCAGGTCCGCTCGGCATTGACTATGTGCAGCCCGGCTGCTCTGATTGTGTTTTAAACACAATCAGAGCAGCCAGGCAGCACATTGTCACTACCGAGCGGACCTGCACATACTGTGCAGCCGCCGGCAGCCTTAAAAGTCAGAAAGGGGGCGGGGCCTAAATCGCCCCCCCTAAATTGCACGGGGTAGAAAATCTTTCTAGATCTGCCCCTGCCATGCGAGTATTTACTCTGAACAGAGCAGGGATCAGGAGAGGCACCGGGGGTATAGGGCTTCACTGAGTATGCGAAAACTCTGGCAGGGGTATGCTGAAGGAGCCAGCACAGGCCCTGGCCTCAGACCAACTAACATGCCCACTACATGCCCTTCAAACTACACCACATGCCCCCTCAGACCTGCAGCAACCCAACCTCCACAACCGCTAGTACCCAGAGCACCTGGGTACATTACATGTGTGGCCCGACAATTCAAAAAGCTCTCAATAGGCTATTTCTCCTGGTTAATCAGCGAACAAAATTCGACATATACATGTTCCACATGATTGCATGTGATGCAGCTGCCTTACCCACATCTAATAAGAAACTGTTGGTTTTTCAGGCAGCATTGAAGGTTGGACCGAAATTGACTAAACTTCTTCTTTCACTCCTCTCTACAAACAAAAACTTGGAGCAAGCATATTCTTCGGAATATTAGACCTTCTAAAAAACATCAGTGTATGATCCGTTTGGAAAGGTTTTAATGTTTCATCTAATTTCATAAAAAAATAAAATTAAATATCTTAATAAATTTTTTTTATACTAGATGAACATGAGTTATATTGTGAAACAAAGGCCCTAGCATTTTCCACTTTGGGCTTAGACTCCCAAAGAGACTCACTTTACAATTTGTATAACTCCTTGAAGTCGGTGTTCAAGAGATTTTTGGGTAATCTTGACGTCTAAGAAATACATTATCTATGTATCAGTCATAAAGCACTAGGATCACTTTGAAAGGACCACACCAAAAATATTGTTCTTCAAAAAGGTCTCGTGTAAAGATTGGCAAAACTCGGAGCAAACTAGGTGCCCATGGCAGTCCCCAGGGTCTGCAAAGAAAAGTTAGAATCAAAAATAAAATAATTGTGTGACAAAATAAAGTGAATGGATGACAACATAAATTAATATTGTGTCTTCCTGAGAGCACTATCGTAAAGAAGAAAATATGTAAATGCTGAGAAAAAGAAACTGATAATTCGCTTTCCATTGGAAATATTTAATAAGGTTTTAAAAACTCTAGTGACTCTTAAATGTGATCAGAAAGAAGCAATGTGAATGTGTCAAAATTAATAAACATAAAATGATAGATTGGTAGTAAGTGACCCAACACCAGATATGACGGGACGACCAGGTGGGTAAGTGAGTGATTTATGAATTTTTGGGAGATAGTATGTAAGCATATTGGGATAAGTGATAAATTAAAAGACATTGTCCAAAAATTACCTCAACACTTCCTACAAGGTACCTGTCAAATTAATTTTCCATAAAATGTAGTATTGTCTATATGCTTCAGAAATCTGTTCTGCACTCCACCTCCTTTGCAAGTTTTATCATAAGACTACTGGAAAACATAAGTCCTCTCAAAGTCTTTCTTTCCTGAGTGGACACATTTTTCCTTGGGACATTCTTACCCCCTCTAGCGCGTAGGGTTCTAAAATCTTCTAAATTGACTCAACAGAAACTTCCCCCAAAGAAACTTTTATATTGAATGGGGTAAAATTCAGACTTTTTTCTTTAAAAGTCTTGAATGTATGGGACTACTACTATCAATGACCTTTACCTCATTCTCTTCACAATGGTTGATGTTCTCTCTAGAGAAGAGCTTCTATCGTATTAACAACCTCCAAATCACAATCCACACCATCAAACATTTGCATGCCAGAAACCTTTTGTGGCTAATCCTTGTATCTGTTTAAACCCACAAATAGATTGAATAAATTATGTGTGGAGGCAAGAGTGAATTTAAGGCCCTTACTTTAAACTGACCTAGGCTGGGTACACACTACAGGATTTACACCCGATTATCGTGTCAATCACACGATTAACGACCCTTCGGTCCTATATCGCATTAGTGTGTACACTCCCATGTTCGTGTTTTATTATTCCAAAGCACATTGTATAATTTTACTTGATTTTACTAAAATTAACTAAAAATCTCTATAAACGATGGAACGATGTCGGGCACATTCTGCAGTGTGTATACACTCATAACCAGCAGTGTAGGTAGATCTCGATAGGGTTTACAGGGTCACGATCTTTTCAGCCGATTGTTATGACAGATAAGGAGCACAGATCTGAAGGTAAATCTTGTAAAACATGTATAGTGTGTACACATGCATTGGTATGCTGATCATGACGTTCAATCGTTGGTAAAATCATTTAACAATATGGCATCGGGAGAAATTTTCTGTAATGTGTACCAGGCACGGGCTGGCAAGATGCAGCCCGGGGGACGCACAGGCGGCCGCAATCACATGACACGTGATGCGGCCGCATCGCGTCATCAGTGACGCGGCCGCATCGCGTGTCATGTGACGCGCCCGCCTGTGGGCTGAGGCGGCCGCATCGCATGTCATGTGATGCGGCCGCCGGTAATAATTAGGTTATAGTGCAGCCGGGGGGGGGATCTGGGCGGCCGGCCCTAACAATGCACAAACTGAGCGGCCCGGGGGACCGATGCCCCCCTGCCCTCCGGGCCTGCTCTCAATAACTCAGCCTATAGCTGAGTACTACTGTAATACAGCTGATCTGCTAACAGTGTATGTAGGCAAATTAGCTAAATGTTTTTTTTTAGTACAATTTTTTCCTACAAGATTTAGATTATTCACTCCTACTTACATCAGTGGGCTATGATTAGGGCCGCCCTAGGCTAATACACCCGTAACCACCCCCACCCCCACCCCCCTCAAATCATTACAGGAACATTCAGGATTATTATCCAGCAAACAAATTTAGACAGATTCTCTTACCTGTTCTTGCTGTTCTTTCTTGCTTGTTCTTGAAGCTTTTGTTGTCGTTTAGCTTTATCCTCATGAACGACAAACAATACAGAGATCATGCCCCCTCAACAGCCATTTCACACCCCAGTGGCCAATTCATGATGCCCCTGGCAAATTCATCACCTACTCCACAGCCAATTCATCATCCACCTTAGCTCCTCCCACATACCTTCCACTTGCTCATCTATATCATTAGTGGATAGGATGTATAAATATATGTCTCAACACCCAGTGGCCAATTCATGACCCTCTTCCCCCCAGCCATCAAATCACTGTGCCCCTTATCACACAGCCCCCTCAATACACTGTGCCCTTTATCACATTCTGCCCCCTCCATCACACACTGCCCCTCATGAAACTGTGCCACTTGCAACACTCTGTACCCCTTAATCACACTCTGCCCCTCAGCACAATGTCCCACTTGCAGCACACTCAGTCCCCCTTCATCATACTTCCCCCCTTACAGCCAACTCTGCTGTCCCTCTACAGCACACACTGCCCCCCACTGCAGCACATACTGCCCCCCACTGCTGCACACCATCCCCCTTTCAGCACACACTGCCCATTACAGCACGCCCTTATTTAACTATGCGGCTATGCCCCTCTTGGCTGGTGCAGGGTTATTCAGCGCCCTAGGCAAAATTTCCTAGAGAATTTCGCACACACCAAATACCCACTTCCCAGACCCTCAGACACTTCACTTTTGTGTAAAATAAAAAATAACCCTTACCTCCTCCAGCCATCCAGATGCAGCGATGATTGATGCAGACACAGTCCAGACTCCGCTGCTGCTCAGGGGCAAACACAGGATTTCTAGATGGTATGTGTGTAGGTTTTAGATTTCGGAACAAAAAACACAATAAGCCTATGTATTATGTACTTGTTAAAAGCAATGGGCATCTTCCTTCCTTTATTGGTCCAAATGAAAATGACAAGTAATCCGAATAGACAGCATTAACATGTCCCTTTATCACACCACTGCCCCCCCTGTGCATCACACCACTGCCCCCCCTGTGCATCACACCACTGCCCCCATTGTGCATCACACCACCGCCTCCCTCCTCTGCATCATACCACTGCCACCCCCTGTGCTTCACACCACTGCCCCCCCTGTGCATCACACCACTGCCCCCATTGTGCATCACACCACCGCCTCCCTCCTCTGCATCATACCACTGCCACCCCCTGTGCTTCACACCACTGCCCCCATGTGCATCACACCACTGCCCCCACTGTGCATCACACCACGTCCCACCCATTATGTATCACACCACTGCCCCTCTCACTGTGTATCACACCACTGCCTCCCCTGTGCATCACACCATTGCCACCCCCCCTCACTGTGTATCACACCACTGCCACCCCCCATTGTGTATCACACCACTGCCTCCCCTGTGCATCACACCACTGCCCCCCCACTGTGTATCACACCACTGCCCCCCCTTTGTTTCATACCACTGCCCCCCCACTGTGTATCACACCACTGCCCCCACTGTGCATCACACCACTGCCTCCCCTGTGCATTACACCACTGCCCCCACTGTGCATAACACCACTGTCCCCACAACTTTGTGTATCACATCCACTGCCCCCCACTGTGCATCACACCACTGTCCCCCCCACTGTGTATCACACCACTGCCCCCCCTGTGTATTACACCACTGCCCCCACTGTGCATCACACCACTGTCCCCACAACTTTGTGTATCACATCCACTGCCCCCCACTGTGCATCACACCGCTGTCCCCCCCCCACTGTGCATCACACCACTGCCCCCCCTGTGCATCACACCACTACCCCCCCCCACTGTGTATCAAACCACTGCCCCCCCCCACCCTGCATCACATTACTGCCCCCTCTGCATTACACTTCCCCCCTCTGAATCACAATCCCCCCCCCCCCTTGCAGCACACCGCCCCTCTCCCCTGTACACAGTGCTTTCCTTACCTGACATTTGTCTTCGGGCTGCTGCTCCTCTCTGCCGGGCTCCTCACTGACACTGTCGGGACGTGATGATGACAGCAAAGGAGGAGGGGGGGAAGGAAAGGGGAGCGAAAGCGTAGGGGGGAGGGGCGGCTCCGGGTGCAAGTAATCAATAGTAAAAAATAAATGTTAAAAAAATCTTAAATGCTGCCGACGCTGTGCCCCCCCCAGGTCCCAGCACCCCAGGCTGCAGCCTGATCTGCCTATTGGCTGATCAGGCCCTGGATATGGTTGTTTTTCATCTCACTGTACGTATAGCAGCTGCGAACATACTGTTGCTTCCATTTAAATATCAAATATGTACTTTTTAATAAATGTTTCAATACATCTTCTTTCAAAGCTTTGTCAATATTATATTTGACAAGTGATCTGCCTTTTTGCAGGGCAATAAGATACGTTTGCCTCTATTTATATTGTTGGTACGGCAGCAGAATTTGCTATGCCCACTGCTGATTACTTTTTAAAAAATTTTATTTAACAAACTTTACAATATATTCTCCTTCATATAGTATATTTGATAGTTAATTTGTAATTTTGCAAGCTTATTACATATCTTTATGAATAGAATTAGTTGACTCTGTTGGCACTCGTTTATGCAATCCAATAGCCAGGTAGTTCTAAAGTAAACAGGATTTATTTTAATATACTAATCTAAAGTATCCAACAAGTGACGTCAATAGCAGAGCCTAACTACAAATTTTAGCATCTGGGGCAAGAAGTGAAATTGATGCCCCCTGAGCCACAACTGAACCTAATTAACCTTAAATATTCATGTTCCTGTTCCCCCTTTCAGCTTTCACATTCAACAGTCCTGCAGACTTCAAATTTTACAACATAGTTGCTCAATTTATCAATGGATTCAGTTGATATATCAAATAAACACTGCAGTTATGATGTAGGCTTTATTCCCCACAATTATGTGATGGGTTAACCCTTATAAATAACTATAAGTTCTCTATGTTCACGACAGGAAATGAGATCCAAGATGGAATCTTCATGAGACAGTCCCGGCCATCTTGGATAAGGGCTACTCTAAGGGCAAGTTCATAATAGAGATCCAAGATGGAATCTTCATGAGACAGTCTCGGCCATCTTGGATAAGGGCTACTCTAAGGGCAAGTTCATAATAGAGATCCAAGATGGAATCTTCATGAGACAGTACCGGCCATCTTGGATGAGGGCTAAGGGCAAGTTTCAATACAGTAGTGTATTAGTAGTGCAACAGTGCTCCAAAAGCTGGGGGTCTCCCCAAATAAGTTAATACCAGCACTGACCTTAGACGGGCTGCGCTGGCGACACTATAACAGGAAACCAACAGCATGAGGTCCCTGTCATGATGTCACTCAGTTCTAGCCTGTTCAACGTGATTTCCCCAGGTGAATTTGGCCTACAAAAAAATGCAGCCCCCCACCCCCTAGAAGCAAAAACTCAAAATATTATTTTTATTTTTGACATATGACTGCAATATAGCCCAAAATCGGGATTTTTCTAGTTACTATAAACAAAAAAGACTAAAAATATAAGATCCCATTGAGATCACACCTTTAAATTTGGCATGGGCAATCGTAAAACATTAAGGAATAAACACAAAGTTTTTGAAAAGCTTAAGATATATTTTTTTGGAGGGGGGGTCGATTTTCAAATTTTGAGTTCTTCAAAGCTACTCATGTGGTATATCAAATTAAAGCCTATTAAGTTCTGAACAAAATGTTTTCTTTTGTTTTATAAAAATATCTCAATCCTGGCCTGATAAAATTAGATTTTTGTATGTTCACAAATGCCAAAATAATTGAAAACCTAGATGAGTCATTTGGTTTTACATTTGGGACCCTCTCTTACAGTACCGAATGTGTGCAGAGAATATAAGTGAAATAAAATCCTAAGGTAATTTGCATCCTATTTTCCAAAAATAAAGATCACACTCTTAAATGTATTTATTTAAACCCCAATACAAATGTTTTCTCATTTACTATGCAGAACAAATGCAATACTATAGCATATTTCTTTATTTGTATCAGAACTCTCAGACAGCACGGTGGCATAGTGGTTAGCACTTCTGCCGTACAGCACTGGGGTCATGAGTTCAATTCCCGACCACGGCCTTATCTGTGAAGAGTTTGTATGTTCTCCCCGTGTTTGTGTGGGTTTCCTCCGGGTGCTCCGGTTTCCTCCCACACTCCAAAAACATACTAGTAGGTTAATTGGCTGCTAACAAATTGACCCTAGTCTGTCTGCTATGTGTCTGTCAGTGTGTATGTATTAGGGAATTTAGACTGTAAGCCCCAATAGGGCAGGGACTGATGTGAGTGAGTTCTCTGTACAGCGCTGCGGAATTAGTGGCGCTATATAAATAAATGATGATAAAGTGATACCAAACTGTTACTGCTGCAGTTTTTCGCCCTACCTAAAACAAATGCTGCCAGTTCACTACCGACAGTCCCTTATTCTTGTGAATGAACAAACCACGGTGTAAAATAATTCAGAAGTCTCTGTGATTTTTTTATATTAATTTGCAACTCTTGTCTGCTCACAGGCAGGGGGGTATCTGTTCCCTGGGCTGTTCCCATAGTTGGGCTACGTTGGGCTGGGTCACTGGGCCACCTGCATTTTTTTTACCTTTAAATAGGCTGAAGAGTCAAGTCTTGCCCTCCCCTGCCAGGAATGTCTTAAAAAAAACAACAACTTTACAATTATCATTACCGCACAAACATTAAAAATTGTATTATTAAAACTATGCATACACTTGTATTTCTTACTGCAACTGATTAAACAGTAGACAATGTATTTCTTTAGCCATTCTTCCTTTCTGATCTGAGCAGCACGGTGGCTCAGTGGTTAGCACTTCTGACTCACAGCGCTGGGGTCATGAGTTCAATTCCCAACCATGGCCTTTATCTGTGTGGAGTTTGTGTGTTCTCCCCGTGTTTGCGTGGGTTTCCTCAAGGTGCTCCGGTTTCCTCCCACACTCCAAAAACATACTAGTAGGTTAATTGGCTGCTAACAAACTAAACCCTAGTGTGTGTGTGTGTGTGTGTGTGTGTGTGTGTGTTAGGGAATTTAGACTGTAAGCCCCAATGGGGCAGGGACTGATGTGAGTTCTCTCTGTACAGTGCTGCGGAATTAGTGGCGCTATATAAATAAATGATGATGATAAAGATTCCTCACTTTCACTAATTCTCAAGATTTCTTCGCTAGATTTTAATATCAAAAATAATCATCCATTGACAATAAGCTGATGTTCTAGCTGTATCTTTACTTAGGGGGGAGATTCAATGATATTTGCTCACGGCTCCCTAAGCCGCAGGCAGAAATCCGTGTTAAAATTACTGTACTAACTGTAATAATGTGCATCAATTGAATAGAATTTAATCTCCCCCTTAATGTTAATTGTTCAATACTCATACACTCTTGTAAAATCCAGTTCATGCAATCACCCCAATTTAGGGCATGACTTGTATCATATAAAGATATATCTTTCTAACAGTCTGTTTTCTTATACACTTCATATTCTAGTATACATCTATCTGAAAAATAATGAATACTACTTGATGGAGTGAATACGGTGATATACCATACCGAAACTTCTCCTACAGCCTTCATTGTAACACTGTCACATTCCATTCACTTACTGTTAAGGGCAAGGTGTATGTAATCCTCAACTACTAGAATCGCTTTGAGATGTTCGCATTTAGCAGCCTCGTTTCCAACATACTAGATACGTTCCACAGTATTCAGTTGCCCCCAGTACTTAAGCTCAGGTAGTAGTAGTAGTAGTTGATTTACAATAGCCCAGTGGAGTGGTCAGAACACAGTAGGAGGTAGTGAGCAACCTTGATGGTTTCGTAAAGTAAACGGAGAATCAGACTGGCACTTGCTCAGTGGAGTAGACAGCACCTGGTAGCAGGTAGTGAGCAACCAGCATATTATTGACAGAACTCAGAGACAGACAGGCAGAGGTTGACAAGAATTGATCTGGCACTTGCCTGGTGAAGTGGACAGCACACAGTAGCAGGTAGCTGATATAGAAATAATATCTCAGAATGCAGAGTCAGATGAAAAGCAAATCTTCCATTTATTGCATGCACACAGATGCCTAGTTCATACAAGAATAGACATAGTTACTAAAAGCATATCAGTAGTTTATATAGCCCTTTGGCTGGCATTTATCCAAGTTTTGTTAGTTGTAATTGTACTTTACAGTGAACAAGTCATGTATTGATACAATATGATGAACTTGTCCCAGGAACCCATTATTCTTACGATAACAAATGATTTTGGACGTTTACAGCCTATTCAGTATTATGGTTCCCGGAACTCCATACATCTGCAGAATATTCCATATGTTAATGTCCTGTCACAGAATACATAATTGTGACAGTGACCTTCCTATAATACTAACTATTATGGCGTATATACAGAGCATTATTTGAGGTAGATAAGTTGGTCATTGTTCCGTCCTCTCAAGGCTTAAGTGTTTCCTTTCCCAAACCTAGGCATAAGTTCATAGTGTCTTCAGTACATAACAAATCAGAGCATGATATAAACTTTTATTGTAACCACTATTATAGCTTCAGATATCTATCCTTTATTTTCATTCAGCTCCCAAATTTCTATACTATAGCGAACAAACAGATGGTGTAGTGTTGCAAACTGACAATCAAACAGGCAGGGGTTAATGTAAATACTGACAGTCCACGGTCAGGAGAAGAGAAGGCAGCAGTTCCTATAAACAAGCCAGGGGTCAGGGCAGGTAGAGATCTATATGCAGATCCATTTAACAAGCCAAGGGTTCCGAAATGGGGAAGACAGCAGAATCCTTTAAACAATCGGAGTCAAACACCGATAACAGCACGTCAGGATACAAGCAGACTAAGTCAAGCAGGAACTATCACTAGTATTAGAGTGATGCCAGGAAGAGGTTTATAAAGCCAGCAGCTCCAATCAGAAACTGCAGGATTATTAGCTGCATGAGTGTGGTAAGTAATTGGACAGCTGATTCTGCCAGACTGAGAGCTGAAACAAGCTTGTAACTATTTACCTAGCGACCAGCTGAATTAGTGAACTGCAGGAATGGTTCTGCACATAGTAGCAGCAGTAGATGACAGATCAGACAAACAGGCGAGAACCCTATTTCTTCACACTGACATTTTTCATATTGTCACTTCTAAATTTCTACTTTGACTACTGCTTATATTGTAGATTGCATCTATCTCATACTTGCCAACTCTCCCTGAATGTCAGGGAGACTCCCTGAAATAGGGGTGATCTCCCTCACTCCCTGAAGAGTCTGGCATTCTCCCTGATGCTGAGCCAGTACAAGACGTGGTTGGCTTCGCCATCTGTGGCATGATGACACAGTTCAGAAATTGTGTCCTATGTCCATGTATTAATGCCTATGGAGGCGGCCATTTTCATGGAGACCAAGATTTAATCAAAGACCGACAGGAAAGATAACATGACTTCAGTAATGGAGACAGAAATGTAAGACACTTCAGTCTCTAGTGATTCATTAGCTGCTTTTCTTTAAGGCATAGTTGCCTACTCTCCCAGTTCTCGTCCCAGCAAGAGATAAGTGGCAGGGGAAGGGGGCTTAATGAAGCAAATAATGCGTCATCTTAGCCCCGCCCCCTGCTGTAACTGGGCAGAATTGTGACAATCGTTTAGGGGCGTGGTCAAAATGATGCGGTTTGTTATTCCCCGCCCCTGCACGCCCACCTCCCCCGGGATCTCCCTGAAGCCAACGAGGAAAAGTTGGCAAGTATGATCTATCTGTACTGAGACATTTCCCTCCATGCTATGGATCACACTTGTATCACTCTGCCTTGCTTGTACATGTTTTGTTTTAGTGTGCCATTTGTATTTTGTTTGATTTGTTACTGACTGTTGAGAAATTGGTAATGATCTCCCCTCTTGGTTTGCTTCCCTAGCCCTGTTTTCTTGAGCGCAGGCTTACTACATGCTGTACATTACCCATACTGGCCAACTCTCCCAAAATGTCTGGGAGACTCCCGAATTCTGGGTAGGTCTCCCGGGAGAGCAGGCAATTCTTCCACATCCTTCCTATTGAAGCGGGCAGGATGGATGCCTCAATGACGCGATTCGCTGTGAATTGCATCATTTTGTCAAACCCCCCCATGACAAAATGTCGATTTCGTAGCGGGGAGGGGCCAAAATGATGTGATTGACCGCACCCCGCCTCTATCTAGCATCTTCTGGAGGGTCCTAACTAAAATCAGGAAAGTATGACATTACCACATACTTGCCAACTCTCCCGGAATGTCTGAGAGACTCCCTAAATTCAGGGCGGTCTCACAGACTCCCAGTAGAGCAGGCAAGTCTCCCGCATCCAGCAACTGACTAGCCTAAATGTAGTGATTCGTGGTGAAACACGTCTTTTTGGCCCCGCCCCCAACGCCAAAACATCATTTACGTTGCGGGGGCGGGGCCCAAATGACGCGTTTGACCGCCCCCTCCCGCCCTCTAGTCATGCCCCTCTCCTGGACTACACTTGCCAATAGTAGGCAAGTATGTATTACCATCACACTCGCTCACTGCCATGTAAAGAACTGCGTTACCAAGTTATCTCTGTGTAATTTAATTAGATGTCTGGTCTTTGTATTATTATTCATACTTGCCAACTCTCCCGGAATGTCCGGGAGACTCCCGAAATTCAGTTCAGTCTCCCGGGCTCGTTGGCATTTCTCCCGCATCCTGGATTTCACCGAGAATCGCGTCAAATGACGCGATTCTCGGTGATTGACGCCATTTTGGATGGCGGGAGGGGGCAGGACGAGGCCAATCGCGTCATTTTAGCCCCGCCCCCCACGACGTAAATTACACGTTTGGCCTCGTCCCGCCCCCTCTCCCGGAAACTTGTTTCCGAGAGTTGGCAAGTATGTTATTATTTTTTTAACTGTAATGTAATGTGATCATTGCTGTCTGTATTGTATATTACAATATGCACAGTGCTGCACAGCTTTTGTGGCACCTTATAAATGAAAGATGATGATGACATAAATAATAATAATAATACTCTCTGTACTATACATTGGTCACTAGAAGAGGGTCTGGGTTGAATATTGGGCAAGTGGGTCTGTGCTGCAAGTTACTACAGCTTTTTTTTTTTTCAAATAATTTTGCATACACCTCATAGGTCGTATAAAACCACTCCCACATCACGCCCATTTTCTCTCACACCCTTTTCAGCATTGGAGAAACGATGTGTCAGCCAATAAAAAAGTAACAAGTCAGTCAAAAAATTTTTTTTTTATATATGAAACAGCCCAAAAATGTCCTAAGTCTGGAAAAACCCCGACCCGAGCTCCCCGCTGCAGCCGCCATGACACCCCCCTCCCTCGTCAGCTGACCAACGGCTGGCCCGCGTCACGTGGGTAAACACGAGCAAGTCGGGCCGGAGAGCAGCCGCGCTCTGTGATTGGCCGCCGCCTTGGTGGTGGGGGTAAGCCACGCCCACCGGAAGACGGGTGTGCTCAGCTGTTCTGCGGGCCGCTGGCGCCTTTAAACAAGATGGCAGCGCTGACAACGGACGGCATCCGGCTGAGTGCGGTGAGGTTGTGGGGGTGGCGGTGGCGGGAGTCACAGGGGGGAGCAGTGAGGGCTGACAGACGTGATTATTTGTCTACTGGCTGTTCCCGTGATAATACCTCAGATATCAGTCACATGACCCCAGTGATTACAGCCCGGGATGTATAACACACTGACTATAACTCCTCATTCATCAGTGGGGGGTTCTGTCATTGGAGGGTGGTGCAGGAGTATTACCCTAATACCCCTCATATACCCCTCTCCTATATAGCCTCCTGCCCCCGGGTGGGGGGTGTCAGTCCATGCTGGGGGAGGGGGCTGGTGGCTGTTTATAGTCTGTGAATGGTTAATTAGTTGTCTGGTAGAATGTGCCGGAAGTGTGAGGTTTTGGTTTCGCTTCCTGCATCTGACAGCATGTTGTGTAATAACCGCTACATTACTACTGTATTACTCACACACACAGAGCTGCAGGGATGGATACTGCATGGTATCTGTTTATATGTCACTGGCCTCACGCTGCAATCAGCAGATTATTAGTGCTGGGCTACAGGAAATATTCTTAGAAATGGCAGAGTGTTACTACATCCCTGTAATTTCCTTATTCACCTGTGCTGCACTGTTGGAAAGCAGTATATATGCATAGTATTCACCTACTGGTCCCTTGGTTAACACCAATGCAGAGTAGTTGTAAACAACTTAAATGGTTTTCATGTTATTGACCCCTTTGTAACTGTAGACTTTCACAATTTTTGCTATCTGATTATTGGAGAATTACTTTGTCATTGTACAAGTTTTTTTTTTTTTTTTTTCTTGTGGAGCATTGCTAAACATATATTTAATTTAATTGGGTTATATGGGAAAATTGAACTGTAAGGAAGAATGCACTTAACCATGAATCTGCCTTTTATATTATGTAGTTAGTGCAATGGGTTAAATTATTTTGTGACGTCTACACTCTGCAGGGACAATTTATGTGTACTTGGGTGGTGGACTCATACATTTCATTGTACTCCCTTTATTTTATTATGTTTATTTTACTAATGATATTTTGTTACTTTTAGATATTATTGCAATGGGTAGATTTTGGGAGGTGGAGTGTTGTTAAATTTGCAGAAATAGTAATAAAACCCCCCCACAATTTTATGTATTGTTTACCAGTCAATTTGTTAATCGCCAAATCTATCATCTTGGCCTTTAAGTCAACGTTTTTGTAATCTACCTCAAAATTCAGCTGACATCACAAGGCATTAAAATATTTTTTTTTTGTTTTTAAGCCAAAAAATCCCCATAAAAAAACAATTGCTATCCACCTGCTCACTAGAGTTGAATGCCACATTTTTTTTTTTTTTTTGAAGCCCGAGGTGCAGTGCTCCAAATCACCCAGTGTTGTAAAAAACAGTGCTGGGGGCTTGGGCCTTTGAACCCTTCCCAAAAGGGACAGGGCCCTGTTACTCCCCATCTCCATGAGCCAAAAGGCTGCTTAGGGAGATAAGGGTCTTCAGACCCGCTTCACCAAAGCTAAGGGGTCCTTTTAAGTCCCCGACCCCGGAGGCAAGAAGCCCCTTAGGGGGCAAGGGTCTTCAGGGCTGCCTCCGCTGCAAGGCTCGTGCAGTCCCCTTTACCCAGAGGTCGGCCAAACCTTTCCCTGGGGGACTCGCTCTTCAACTTCCCCCAGAAGGAGGGAGTCTCGGACAACTTAGGTAGAGGGGTGCCCCTAAGGGTCAAGCCCAAACCGTGCAAACGAAAATCAAACTAAGGAAATATGTGCAAAAAAAGTGCATACGTGCTATATGTTGTAAAAAAAAAAAAAAAAAAAAAGTACCCATAGGACCCAGCCACATGCCAGGAGGGTGTAAAAATTATTCTGGCCCAACGAAAGGGCTGGGACCAAGAAATAAAAGGTGGTGCAGGGTGTATTGTGCTCTGTGCATGTAATAGTGGGCCACCACTACCCGTGCATTTTCAGGTCACCTCTGGGCCCTGTCCCCCGGAGGCACAGACACCTCGAGCCACCAAGTCAGACCAAGCTTTCCCATGGCCCGTTCAGGCTCATCATCCCCCGTACCTGGACAGGTACTCACCTGATCTTAGCCAATAGGCTGAGAAGCGAGAATTGAATGCCACTGATCAACTCGAGTAGTCTCTCTGGATAAGCATTTTTGGCTGGCAGTGAAGGGAAGTCTTAGGGACTCACAGCTTTGATAATTTTGTGGCAGTCTGTGCTAGTGAGGTGTTGGGAATGGGGGGTTGTTCGATAAGTTGAGTATTTTTAAATTATTTTTTTTTGTGGGTGGTGGTGGTGGAGGGGCTGCTTGTTTATTATTTTATACAGTGCCGGCCCTGTGATCCAAATTGTGGCTCTCCCATTTTAAGTGGGTTGCTGTTTGCTGGTCGAATAGCATATTTAAATTGTAGAAAAGTGCTAAATTTTGCTTTTCTTTTAAAGAAAACTTCTGTTTCGCAGGACTGTCAAGATCCTGTGCTAGTTTCAGTCTGCTGCTGCTGATTATTCCAATGTGTGTAACCTTGTCCCAAGTCTGCTTGAGCTGATAATGAGCATCAGTGGGCAGATAAGAGTCCATGAGAAAATAAAATGATTTGGCCTAATAGGAGCATTTTCTCTCTTGGGCTGTAATCATTAGTGATTAGGGGGAAACTGTATGTATCCCAGACGTAGCAGTCTATGCAGTTAGCGTTGCAGATACCTGGGCTTCTAGATTGGTAGAATAATCGTTAAACTGAGTATACAATACAGAAAATTTCTCCCGATGCCATATCAGTAACTATTTTACCAACAACTGGGAGGAAAAAAAAAAAGGCCCGATCAGCATGCCGATTCATGTGTACACACTACACACATTTTACAATGTGACTGGATCACATATAAATAACTTGTGGTATGAATTTATTTAGAGGAAATAGCGGGGGGCGTTTATTTATATAAATTGACAATGCACTTATTTTTTAATATTGTGTATATTTTGAGATAGGAAATTGTTATTTCTGAGACCATGGTGGAAAATGTGTTTTTTCTGTTTAGCCTCTCTAGAGGAAATGCATTGTGTCTGATGTATATATCTGATACAATGAGCCTTTGTTTACAAAGCCTTTGGTGTATTGTGATGTGGGGAAGTGGCTTGTTTTGGGTTTTTGTTGTTCTGTGGGAATGTGTATTCGGCGACTGTCTGAAGAAGGTATTCATGTCAGATAGACCTTTTGACTTTCTAGTATGTATCCTGCCTCTGAAATAAGACGCAGTACATCACAGCAAGGTTTTTAAGAATTTCATAGCCAAGTGTAAATATTAGTGGCTTTGCAATGCATGTAAATCCATGTTTGTGTAAGCAGGTTATATCCCGATGCTAAAAATAGTCTATGTCTGAACTGTATAAAAGTCACTAGCTTGTATTGGAAACTTGTTCTTCTGATTTCAACATCTGACCCGATCACTGGTACCTCCAACCAGTGTCAGAGCAAATAAACATCTTGCTTCAAAGACCTGCTTGAAAACATCTTCAATATTGCTGTATTCCTGTGACCTGCAGATTACCCTAACTCTAATCCGTTCTCAGGCTGTCTCTGAGGTTTGGACCCAAGCTTTTCCAGTACCACCGCTCTGCCTGCTACCCATGCAGCCCTGGTCAGTGTGATAGGCCAGGGGGGATCCATCCACAGCAACCCTGATCCATAGTAAGAGGTCAGGAGTACCAGCCCAGGTACACCAGCAACGAGATACGCTAGCAGCGTCTGTTACAAAGAAGGAACCCGGTTCTGGATGCCGGTATAGGAGTCCAGTGGTGGCAGCCTTTGTAAGCCCCTCCTACTGCGGTAAGAGGGCGCATTTGGGATAACAAAAGGGAACAGTGGCAAACTAAGTCCAGCCGGTTCCCAGCAACAACAGACTGGGTGGCATAGGCGGTCAATCCTGTCACATACAAGATTTACCCTCCAACCTGTGCTCTTCATCTGTCATAACCATTGGCTGCAAAGATTGTGACTCTGTAAAATCCTGATTGTGAGTGCATAACCACTGCAGAATTGGAAGGACATCTTTGACTGAGATTTTTAGTCTCATTTAAAAATCAAAAGAAACGATATGATGTGCTTTCGAACAACCATCGTTTCAGCTTATCGTGTGATTGGCATGATAATGTGCTGAAAAACTTGTAATGTGCACCCGGCCTTACTGCTAATCCTGTGTGATTAAACATATCTTCACAACTGACTATAGGTAGTACATATGAACGTGCCATGTTCCATAAGGAATAGTCACTGTTGCCCACAGAATTACAATTAACACTATAGATCCCCGTTTCAGGTAATAAGCTTAATATTATTTTTTTTTAGTTGATCCATGAATTGCAGGTACATAACACAGTATTTATTTGTACTTACTTGATTTCATTTAGTTTTGGATGTGATTAGCTTTAACAGGAGTGGGAATAGGTACTTTTAACTTACTTGGGGCCTAAAAGGAAATCTGAATGTGATGGCCTAAACAAAGTTTTGGTTCACCCAGATGTCCCCGTTCTCAAGTTTTGGGAGTACTTATTAAAATGTGTGCAATATGTGGGAGGTACCAATATTCTGGTCACTAGGGATTGGTGATACCACTGAAGCATTAGGCACTTGGTAAACAGGACCAGGTTCATGGAAACATGAGCCTAAGGTGGCAGATGTATCCTGCCTGCCGTATATTTAGTTATTGTTTTTCACATATTTAATTGTATGTAACTAATTTAAAACCTAGCCATGGTCTGTGTGATTTATACTTATTTTATAGCGATGCAAAACCGTTGGGGCTGAGAAACTAGTGGACGATGTTAAGACAGTGGGCTTATGTGGTTCTGCCTCACAGCACTGGGGTCATGAGTTCAATTCTCTTTTGAGGAGTTTGTATGGTCTCCCTGTGTTTGCAAGTGTTTCCTCCATGTGCTTCACACTCCAAAAACATACTGGTAGGTTAATAGTAGAGATGAGCGGGCTTGGATTTCCGAAATCCGAGCCCATCCGAACAGTGTGGATCCGACGGGATCCGAGCACTGTTCGGGAACTTCCGGGCGGGAAATGAAGCCAAACCGAGGCTATGACATCCAAGTCTCGCATCGGATATCGGATGTCATAAATTCAGCGCTAGCGGCCGCCATCTTCATTCTGGCTGCGATCACTCGTGAGAGAGGTTGTAGTTAGGGAGCTCCTGTCCTGGTTTTCAGTTTAGTGTAGCTTTGTGCTGTGTCCTGTGCTCTGTCCTGCTGAGTCCAGTGGTGCTGCCTGTGTCCTATGCTCTGTTCTGCTAAGGGCATTGTTATTTCAAAATTATCCAAAAGTTCTTAATAAATAAAAAAATTATCCAAAAATAATTGAAAAAAATAAATAAAATAAATAGTTTAAAAATACTAGGTACTGCTGTATAACTCCAGTCCAGTGGTACTCTGCTGTGCCGCAGATAATTTGTAAAGGCTTTGCCGAGTGTGTGTGGTTTAGGGGTACGCTCTCTTGTGCTGCATATAATGTCCATATTCTTACTGGCAGGAAAAAAAGGCAGTTTGGAAGCCCCTGTACAAACTGGCTCTATTTTACCTGAGTTGTCCCCCCTCCAGTGTGTACTCGGAAAGAGTTTTTAGTGCAGCGGGGAACCTGGTCAGTGAGCGGGGAAGGAGGTTGCTTCCTCAGAATGTTGAAAATGATGTTCATAAAAATGAATTATCAATGCCTTAATCAAGTACAGCACTGCCCTCCAGATAATACAGAGGGACCTGTGGTTGTGGAGTCCAGCGGGACGAATTGATAATGTGTGAGGATGAGGAAGTACACACTGAAGGGGGCCAGGAATCAGAGGTTGAGGATGAGGACGACATCTTGCCTCAGTAGAGCCTGTTTAGTTTGTACAGGGAGAGATGAATAGCTTTTTTTGTGTGGGGGCCCAAACAAACCAATCATTTCAGCCACAGTAGTTTGGTAGCAGCCACAGTAGTTTGGTAGGCCCTGTCGCTGAAATGATTGGTTTGTTAAAGTGTGCATGTCCTATTTCAACAACATCAGGGTGAGTGGGAGGGCCCAAGGACAATTCCATCTTGCAACTCTTTTTTGGCATTATGTGCTCTTTGGGGCCTAGTTCTATCTCCATCAGAGATATTCCTGCAGGCCATGTCACCGGCACAGCTATGTTGGTGTTAGACGTGCGTCCGGTGTCCGCCATCTGTGCAGTGGAATTTAAACCAGTTGGAGGAGGTAGGAGCAGACATCTGTGCAGTGGAATTCAGACCAGTTAGAGGAGGTATTGTGGCCCCGGTACCAAATTGGGTACCGGGGCCACTCCACTACGCAGTCCAGATAGATGCGTATCAGATATTAAACTACAATGTTGGGGCCAAATCCAAAATTAATGAAAATGACCTGTCATCGTCAAAAACAAGAGGTATTGACGCGCTCGAACTACACCCTGTATATGCTGCAGAGGATGTAGGAGCAGGCAGCTGTGCAGTGGAATTGAGACCATTTGAAGGCGGAGGTATTGTGGCCCAATTTGGTATCGGGCCCACTCCACTACGCAGTCCAGAAAGCTACCTCGGTGCAACGTTTTGGACTAAAAACAATATTGTGAGGTGTTCAGAATAGACTGGAAATTAGTGGAAATGATTGTTATTGAATGTTATTGAGGTTAATAATAGCGTAGGAGTAGAAAAAAAACAAAAAAACAGGATTGTAGCTCTTTTTATGCTTTTTTAAAAATAAATCAGAACCTAAAACCCGAAATCAGAACCAAAACCTTTCGTCAGGTGTTTTGGCAAAACAAATCAGAACCCAAAACACTAAAGGTGCCCGGTGCACACCCCTAGTTAATAGGCTGCTATCTAATTGACCCTAGTCTCTCCCTCTCCACATCGATATTACATAGGAAAGCAGGGTGAGAATTTTTGATGTGCATGTGTTTTTCTTTGGTTTGGAAATTCCGATTGTTAAGACATGGTTAATTTGTAGGTTCAGGAGCTTACTTGTCCTCACATGGGTATTGAAGGACAACAGTAATTCTTAATATTGTCCCCCCCCCCCCCGTCCCCCCCCAACAATATAGCATATCTGATGGCCAGGACATCCCCTCTCCCCATTATCTGAGACTCTGCATTGTAACAGAACCAAGTGGGAAGTGACACTCAAATGGGATGCCTAGTTACCCAGGTTTGATACCTTGACTACATATTATGTACTATACATAACAGGAGGTGTAGATGACTCTGCCCAAATTAGTTTACAATCTAAGAATCATTGTCTTTCTTTTGTGGCATGGGCTTTTCAATCTCTCTTCCATCAGCCCTTGCAGTTGGGGCTGATGGGAATATGCTGTTTTACGATGACTGGGTAATGTTGGAAACTAAGACAGATGATGACAAGGCATATGGTGTAGAATACAAGAGTGGCGTTAATTCTACAGCTTAGCTGTTCTTTCCTTAGCTGACAATAACAACTCTGTATTTGTACATAAAACACAAAGTAAATTGTCTTAAGGATTTATTTGAATTAGGAACACAGTGGGCCGCTGTATATCATTGCAAATGTACTGGTTTGTGTTGTATTTCTGTATTGATTTCTGAGGCTGTATATTTCCATATAGGAGGAAATTTGTTTTTGTAACTTCTGAAGGCAGCTAATCGTGCTAATTAAGTCTTCATCTCAGAAGTTTCCAACATCTTTTTAGTCTGAATGCACAGCAGGAGGGTGTTACCTTTTATCCTGTCTTGTTAAAAGATGAACTCCGTGAATAATGCAACCAGCATGTAGTTTAGTTAATCGCAGATTTATCTAAATTTTGTTAAGGAAATTGTGTTAAATCCAAGATTAGAGAATATATTGCATCCTAATGTTAAACATTGAATGTAATATATCAGATGTTGTGGTGCCAGCTAGGATCAGGGCCTGGGTTACTCCCTGCCAACATGTCAGCAACAGTTTATAAGAAGCTCTGTTTGACCATGTAGTATTATACCATCTGAGCGTCTGGAGATTGCTAGTACATTTTTAAGGACTTATTGAGCACTAAAACATCACTCCCTGAAGATCCTGCCCAAGGCCTATTGCCAGCTGCATCCTGTGACCAACAGATAATTACTTACATTCTAATCAGTTCCCCAGCTGTCCTGTGTTGAACCCAGTGTCTGTCAACGCTCTGCCCGCAACACAGCAGTCCCGATGCATAGTAAGCGGTCAAGACATGCCTCCCCGCAGCCAAGAGGCACTGAAGCCGCTATACCAGCTACCCAGAAGTAAGCGGTTCTAGGCGCCGCAAAGAAGCCTAGTAGTGGTAGCAAGTTTCTCCTACAACTGTTGCGCAGTTGGCATTCGCAGCTGGCGAGTGTCTGGTGGCAAGGTGCAGGGCCGTAACTAGGGCTGTACGACAGGGGGCGACCGCCCATGGCGCAATGCTGAAGGGGGACGCAATTTAGGAATATTTTAGGTTAATTTGGTTAAAATTGAGGGCTAGGGTGGCGGCATTTGTCTTTCTCGCCCAGGGCGCTAGTATTCTAAGTTACGGCTCTGGCAAGGTGACACCAGTAACAGTGGATGACACGTACCGTCTTATTACAAATGATCTATAAAACCTGCATCATACATGAAAAAATATAAATAATTTTTTCCACCCCAAAAATTATCAATAGATGTTACAGGGTCTGTGTCTATAAATCTGATACGGAGACCTATAGCTGTACATCACTAACCATCTGGGAACTTACACATGTGGTCAGCCATTCAATGGAAATTATGTCCAAATAGCTTGGTCACTTTCACTGCTAAAAGTAGCAATACCTGGTATGTCGCTGGCAAGTCACAATGTATACACAGAATACATCTGATATTACCATAAGGACATATTACATTTCTCAATTGCATTCCATGCTAATCATTATCTATCAGGTAATGTCTCTGTTTCTTGTGAGCCCCCTACTGATATGGTTGATTAGAAGCTCCCGGCATCAGAGAGGGCAATAGGGGTTACACTAAAATGAATCGCTCAATCAGCTACAGTCATAAAGGAGATGTCTATTGAAATACTACTTTATATTTAACCTTCCCCCTCTGAAGGGTCTATGTTTAGTAGATGCTTGGTCCCCTGAGTATACCATCATCTAATTATGGTGGTCATGGCAGGAGAAATGTGAATTCTGGCCTGCTCTGTGCTCTTTACCTGTCTGTAGGAAGCACCAACATTTATCTATGTTACTCCATTTTAATGAAAAGTATAAAATTTGTATTGCGTTTACAAAAGTACTTGTGTTTTGATACTCAATAAATTTGAAAGCAGTGGTTTTGTTTTTTGTTTAAGCCATTTAACGCCTCTTACCCACGAGTACAGAAAGGCCATTCAAATGAAATAAATGCACTGGTCTGTGGCCATTATGAAACTATTGTGACCTATATTGTAAAGCTGAAACGACTGCACTAGATGTAATGCCACAGTACTGAATAATCAATGCTAGCCTAAAAAAATAAACAAACAATGAGACATTATAGAGAGGAATACAGCAATGGTGCTCAATCAATTTATAGGCACACAGCAGGTGGTGGACAGGGTGGAGTTACCCAAAATGGGTGAAAAAAATGCATAATTTTTCTGTAGTGCGCGCTCATATTATAGAGCGTGTCATGCAGTTCTAGTAGCAGGTTGTAAAAGCAGTCTTATTTAACAGTTCTATGGACTGGGGGACTTATTTAAACACCAAGGTAAAGTGTTTTTATTAAGATTTCTTAAATCTTGAAACTGGCTGATTCAAAAGATGAAGAAGCCAGGCCTGGGGGCTTGTCCGGGACCTTACCTCCTCTGTTGAAACTTGGGTCAGGTTATGCTGATGCATTGCTGATTTAAGGCAGCTCCACCAAAATATGAAGGAGGCGCCTGAACAGACTTTTTACTCTCTTCGGAGATCATGTTAAAATAGAAAAGCTAAAGTCCCGTCTAGAGGGTTTAATCAACTGATAAAAGGTAAAGCAGTCAAGAAATTGCACACCTCGAAAAACAGTTACAGGACTACCTATAGGAACATAGAGTATTAATAAAACACAGAAATAATACAATATAGCTGCTAAATACAAATTTTTCTAATATTATTCACATCAAATCCATAAAAAAAAAACTGCTGAAGATGTGTTTATATTGGATAACTTAATGGAGCCATTAGATTTTCCTAGAGTAGTTCTGTGAAGATACAGGGTCTTTTTGATCACTCAGACCGATACCAGGTGCAGGTGTAACACCATTGTATTAGTTCCAGTCTTGATTATTGTAACCTTCTCCTTATTGGCCTCCCCTGGCTCACCTCACTCCCCTTTGTTCTACCCTTAACATGCCCATGAAACTCCTCTTCCTTTCCTTTTCCTCTTGCTCTTCTGCCTCCCCTCTCTGTTTTGCCTTACTCTGGCTCCCCTTCACGTACAGAATTCTTTTCAAACTTCTTACCATCACTTACAACCTCCTCTACATCAGGCAGCTGCTACGGTACACTTAGTGGCATTAAGTATGTGGTCTGTAAGTGCCAAAGTGTACTTATCAATGTTGGGCACTGATCTATGTCAGAGAGTAAGAAGGGTGAGGAGGTAGAGTCATGGAGGTAGTGTTGCAAATCAGATTGTGAACTCTTTGCCAGAACCTTGTGATCTTGGGGCATGACCACCAAATATGATAAAATTAGCCATTCTGGCCACAGAGCCTCCAGCAAAGCTCAGAGGAAGCAGGAGATATACAGCTTGTAGGTGGGTGGGGACCAAATACCACCTGTAGAGTAGCTTATATGTATTCTCTTTAGTGCATACACAGATAGAGCTCTTAGCAACTCGCATCCTAATCTTGGAGCATTTGTCCACATCCAATTCCTCACCCAGGTCATCTTCCCATTTCAACTCCTAACTGGCCAAAGATCGTTGACGAAAGGCTACCAATAAACGGTAAAAAATAGAGATCTCCCAATGGTCATGCTGCTATGTTCCCGAGTTAAAGCTCTAAATAAACAGGGAGACAGACTTGTCCAACACATCTGTGCTGCTACTCGCCTGCAGATAGCGAAAGAGTGGAAATCCCCCCCACCCACCTAGCCTTCAAAGTGTAGTTTCCCGTGTGTGGTACTTGGCCACTATGGAATATATTACCAGTCTTCTCCATGACAAAATTCTAAATTTCCACAAGGTCTGGGACTTCTGGTACTCCTACCATCAAGCAACAACGCCTGCCACCTGAAAATGTTCTCCTCCGACATATACTTAAGATATACCCCTTCTCCCCTTTACCCTCGTCCTTCCCTTCTTTACACACTTTTTCTATTTTCTTTTCCCCCCCTTTTTTCTTTTTTTTTTTTCCCCTTATTTTATAGAAAAAAAGTGATAAAAATTATGTAATAACTTTATGGAGTTCCACGGTAGTTGAGTTCTTTATAATTCATTGGTAGACTGGATCAACCTTCTAGTCTAATTTACATTTCCTCATCTCTCTTATTTATATAGATTAATTCATTGTTAAAATACTAAAACAAATTTTCTGTAATAATCTGCTTCATGTTTTGTAATAACTTTCTATACTTTCATCGTTATGTCTTGATTCATCTACCTCAACTTATTTTTTATTTATGTAACCTACTGTGTGGATCTCATGTTCTTGCAAAAATAAAGAGATTTAAAAAAAAAAAAAATAGAGATCTCTTGTAGGATGGGATTTCCTAATACAGAAGAATTCTGTGGGTGAGAGATTCCCAAATCCAAGATTTCTCCTGAGTTGCCCCTCTCCACTGGAATGACCTCCCACGCTCCATCTGACTGTTCCCTAACTTGTACTCCTTCAAACGGGCACTTAAAATTCTTCCTCAAAGCCGACCAGACTTCCACTTAACCCTCTCTCCATACTCATTCTCATCACCCTTCTCTTCCCGATCCTTACTCGCTCCTCCAGCGCTTGATCCCCTCTTCTGACTCTTTGTGCCTCCTGTCTGTTTCCCTCCCTTTAGGATGTAAGCTCTTACGAGCAGGGCCCCCCTGTCTCTATACCATTTGTTCTGCTCCAACTTCTCTATATTGCTATACCTGGATTTTCTGCTCTTGGTTTACTCTGGGTTTGTTCTGTACTGTTTGACCTTGTATAGTCAACTGTTTGTATTGTGTACAGTGCTGTGTAAATCTTGTGGCGCCTTATCAATAAATTACAAATTTCAATATACAATACATGATAGCCAGGTGAGCAACAGTGTCTTGGTAGCATCTCTTAATACATGGCGCAGCCCTTGTGGGATTTAACACAAATAACTGACCCATGTCTCCCGGCCTGGGATGCCCGCTCGTATTTACAATAGATACAACAATAAGTTACAGGTTACAGTCTCAACACGAAGGTGCCTTACTCAGATGGTCAATGGGGCAAATTCAGTAAACCACAATGTTCCTGAGAACATCGCGGCTGTGCGTTTTTACCGGCACTACAGTAAAAATATCTGATCATTTTTGGTTGCAGCTCTGAGGTGTGATCATAAATGAGTGACTATTTCACTAAAAAAAAAATATGTGAGCAAGGTGTCTCCACGCCGCGCCGGAGGCACATTGTGAGTATTTTTTGGGGGGAATTGAATCTGCCCCTATGCATCTTTAGACTATGGCTGGGTACACACTACAAAAAAATTCTCCCAATGCAATATCGTTAATGATTTTATCAACAACTGAAAGTCTCGATCGTATGTATACACTATACACATTTTACAAGATTTACCTTCAGATCTGTGCTATTCATCCATCATAACCATCGGCTGCAAAGATCATGACTCTGTATATTCTATAGAGATCTATGGACACTGCCGGTCGTGAGTGCGTACACACTGCAGAATTGGAACAACATCGTTTTATAGAGA
This sequence comes from Mixophyes fleayi, assembly GCF_038048845.1. NCBI lineage: Eukaryota > Metazoa > Chordata > Amphibia > Anura > Limnodynastidae > Mixophyes > Mixophyes fleayi. The sequence continues at coordinate 359,211,337 of NC_134403.1, forward strand.
CTTTAAGTCCGTTTATAAAAATCAAATCAAACGATACGATGTGCATTTGAACGATATTTGTTGATCCTTGGAGAGTACACACCTATGTGATATCGAATCTAACGATCATTTATCGTGTGGTTGGCCTGATAGTCGGGCGAAAAACCTGTAGTGTGTACCCAGCCTATGTCTGCTTGCAGATTGCAAAGGGCCCGTTTTACCACTTAAATTATAACATGTGACTTGTACTAGGCAATTATTAAATACGTATCGTACATAACTGTGTTTAATAATAGCATAGTTTTACTTAAGAAATATATCAGAACATCGGCATGCTGTATAGTCAACATATATAGCAACATTCACAGTACAACATTTACAGTTTTAAACATTGAACTGCTGGATAAATTGGGCACTAGTAGCACCACAAGTGTTGTGCTTAGAGGCACCCCTTTAATCAAGGTCCAGTGGTAGGGATTGAGTGGGGCCAGGGCTGTAAAAGTCCCTTAGTGGGATCCTCTGTTTCCTCACAAGTTCCAAGACTGTAGCTGTGTTTTTAAGACCTCTCCCCAGCACAGAATACAACCGTTCATTGGTAAAGAATGACATGATCATAGGGAAAAACTAAATTGGCAACACTTTAAATAATAATACAATTGTAGTGCATTCAAAGTGCACACTGAGGAACCCTGAAAAATTGCATTAAAAGTGAAAAAATGTCACACCTTCTCTGCAAACCTAAAGGCACCAAGAATATCTGACAAAACACAATCGACACACCCACAAAAAAAGTAAATGATCAACTAAAGGAGACGGCGTCTTTCACCCAGGGCTGCGATCTACAAATATCTTTTATTACTTCCCCTTTTTATTGACTGCCAGAAGATTTACGGAACTTGAGATGCAACCACATAAGCTTGTGTAACAGCTATGCCAGGGTCTGGCATGTGGCTGGATTCTGCAGTGCATTGGGAATGCAGGACGCATTGTTTTGCACTTGCTGTTGTGTCAACAAATCGAAAAAACAATGGAACAAACATTAGCCTAGCTATATATTACAAAAGAATAAGTTGTGCTTGTTCAGACTGCAATAAAATGTTACAAAATAAACGCATAACCACGTAAAGGGCACCGATTACAAATTATCCACAAGTCTGAGAAACAGAATAGGTCCACAGACCAGCTGTTCGTACTAAATGAATTTTGGGGTGCTTCAGTGTAGTCGCAGACCTATCTTCACAGACTAGTTACAGTATAACACTGAAATGTTTCATATATTTAGGGGAACGCTCATATTGATCCATTGTGCTGATGAGGTAGTCCTTCATCTTCGCACTTTGGCCTTCCTTGCATGGAATATTAATACTAAACGCTGAAAAATATGCTTTAATAATGTGATTACTGATTTCCATCCATTTTGCCAAATGTATCAATCTGCCGCAATATCAATTTATAGATTACAATTAAGAATGTGTAGAATTTTACACCAAAAAGTTGCAAAGCGATTGGATGTCTGAGAGCCATTTTGTTTAATCAAAGAAAGATTTATTAACTAGCCAGAAACTGGCGCATATGCAGATTATTTGTGACAATCCATTATAGAGAGTGATATCATGACCGAGCTATAAGCCATTTTTTACAGTGCATATTGTATACAAGTAGTGAGCAGTTGTTGAACTATTCCCTACATCAGAATTCTCAGCCCGTGCCCCTACAGCTGTTGTGTGTCTACAAATCTCAGCATTGTCGTGACCTATGTAGGGTGCAAAAAAATAAATAAAAGTGGTAACAAAATTTTTTGCGCTACAGTACTCAACATTCTGTAAAATAAGTCTGTTGTGCTGATGTTTTCCTTTTGTCTTTATGTTTTTCAGTTGTGCCCCAAGTTCCTGCACACCAATTCCACAAGTCACACCTGGCCTTTCAGTGCCATTGCGGAGCTTGTAGGTACGTCTTGTATTATAGCCTTTTATACTTATTATTTGTTGTTTGTTTTTTTGTTTTTTGTTTTTTTTGTTAAATCCTTCCAATTGTTGGGTTATTGTGCTCCTGCTTGGTAACCACTTTGTGTGCCATGTTTGTGGTGTCTTTTATTTATTTAACGCTGTTCCCACCCAACACACCCAAAAAATCTAAGATGCTCTTTAAAAGGGAACTATCTTAAAATTTAAAGGGGCAAGTAAACCAATATTGTGTTATACATTATTACATATTACTGAGCTGAATAATATACATGAAATAACTAAATGAGTCCATTATGCTGGTTTGCATTCCCCGCAGCTGGTTGTTGGAGGAGACGCTTGCCTAGCCAGGCAGACACAGTCTGAGTGACAGTTTTGTAAACTTGCTGTGCAGAAATGCACTGTGTGGATTGGTGGATAGGACTAGTGATGTCAGTTTGAGCTTTATTAGATCCCATCAGAACACTGTCTGAAAGATGTGGGAGGGGCTTCAGTTGTCTGTAATATAATGTGGAGTCGATATCTTATTTTGTAATAGAGCTGTGGGCAGTGAGGGTAACACAGGACAATGTGTTTTGGTGTCATATCTGAAAAATTTTGGGATTTTGTGGTCATGAAATTAAATGTAAGAATTCACGTGTTAAAAGTGGTAAACAGCCTTGTATCAGTTCAATAAAAGGAATCTGCCATAACGGTTGCTTTTCAAAGCGGGCTGCACAATGCTGTATACTTAGAGCAGAGAATAAAGTCAGTGGAGATGGTTTGCAAAATGAAAAAAATATGCTGTGTCAGGTGATCAAGAGATCGGGCCCCATTGGACAGCTGCCTGGGAAATCCTAGGCGATAGTGCAGATATATCTATATATAAATGTTACTACATCCTAGGCTAAGATTATATCATTCTTATCTAATCTATGTCTACTAGGCATATGCAGACACTTGTGTAACTTATCTCGGAAGTTGCAGAATCTTAACAAGCTGGATATGCTCCTTACTCTAAATGTGTCCCAAGGTGTTTAATAATAGCATAATATATCTGTATATATTTAGATATGTGCTTTATAGCTTTGATTATAATTATAGCTGCACATGTTAGGTAAAGCAGGATGATTACATTAGTCTTGTGTTACAGATATATGTAATGCACAGGATTATGCCAGCTAGGTGTTCGGTAAATATTTTGGGGACAGACTATCGGCTGCTATAATGTATGGATTATATGTTGAACATAGCTGTTATTTAGCATAGTACAACCAATGTTGACATATTCACTGTTCCCACTGCCCTTAGGATGTCTGATAATAACTGATGGTGTCATTCTTGCACTGGTTTCAGATAATGCCTATGACCCAGACGTCAATGCTAAGCAAATATGGATCGATCAAACTGTTCTAAAACAAAAGACATGCTTAACATTTACAGACAATGGGAATGGGATGACTCAGGACAAGCTGCATAAAATGCTCAGGTAAGTGTGTCCTCACTGGGATTGTCTGACACCCTGTGATGTCACGGCTGGTGGGTGTGTCCTCACTGGGATTGTCTGACACCCTGTGATGTCACGGCTGGTGGGTGTGTCCTCACTGGGATTGTCTGACACCCTGTGATGTCACGGCTGGTGGGTGTGTCCTCACTGGGATTGTCTGACACCCTGTGATGTCACGGCTGGTGGGTGTGGTCTCACTGGGATTGTCTGACACCCTGTGATGTCAGGGCTGGTGGGTGTGGTCACACTGGGATTGTCTGACACCCTGTAATGTCACAGCTGGTGGGTGTGGTCACAATGGCCATTCTGCTACCGCGGGGAGAGTTAAATATGTCCATAGTAAATGAATTGGAGAGTCGGTCTTGCATAACACTCACTTGTCTAACTTGCTGTGTTGTAGTTTCGGCTTCAGTGATAAAGTTGCCATTAATGGTCACGCTCCTGTGGGGCTTTATGGAAACGGCTTTAAATCTGGATCCATGCGTCTGGGCAAGGACGCCATTGTATTTACCAAAAATGACTCCGGGATGCATATCGGGATGTTGTCTCAGACCTTCCTGGAGAATATCGAAGCACAACATGTCATAGTTCCCATCATCTCCTTCAACAAACAAAATATCCTTTTCTTGTCCAGAACAAACGGGGCTTGTTTCAAATCACTGCAAGGAAATCCTGCAGGACCAGCCGATCTTTATTTGAGCTTAATCACAGTCACTCAATGCTGGCCGGTGTATGCTAATAACCTTTTGAAAATGATTTTGAATGTCATCGATTTAACTCTTTAACACAGTTACAGGGCCATTATGAAAGGTGTGCACAATGCCCCAGCGAGGGCTGTGTACTGGAGATCCCAGCGCAATTCGATGCACCTGGAACTTTTTGTTTCTATTAGCTTAGAGCAGAGGGGGCCAACCACTCAGAGTCCAAGAGCCAAATAATATCTATAGGTACTGCAAAGAGCTAACTTTACCTTTTTATATATGTGTGTAAATACATGTACCTAGTATGAACATGTGCATACATATCGTACACACATACATTGAAAATTTGGCATAATTTACAATATCTAGGTAAGCAAAAAAAAGAAAATATCCAACATTGCCAAAATGTTCAGAATAATCATAAAATCAGCTCAGCTCTGCACTGCTCCGCTCTTACCTCGCTGCCGTGTCCAGCGGAGGAGGGTTCAAAGAGATACTTATACTCTCTTCACAGAAGATCACACTGTTACTGCATCCACAATCCCTCAGACCTCTTAATGTGCCCCTCTGAATCTTTACATGCCCATCAGACCTCCACAATGGCCATCAGACCTTCCCATATGTCCCTTACATGCAAATCAGACCTCCCTACCTGCCACCAGATTCCACCATTGCTCTTACATGCCAATCAGTTTCCCCACATGCCACCAGATCTTACCACATGCCCCTTATATGCCATCAGACCTCTCATACGCCATTTACATGACCATCATCCTCCACATATGTCATCAAATCTACCTAAATTTCCCATACATGCCATCAGACCTTCCCACGTGCCCCTTACATGCCAATCAACCTCCCCACATGCCTTTTATTTGTCCCTTACAGGAGCCACATTTCAAAGCTCAAAGATCCACATGTGGGTCTAGAGCCACAGGTTGGCCACCGCTGGCTTAGAGCTATACATGCTTATGCAACTAGGGCAGTGGTTCCCAAACTGTGCGTCTAGGCTCCCTGGGGTGCCTCAGCGATCTCATTGAGGTGCCTTGGGCAGGGCCAGTGGTAAGCAAGGCGGGGACTACTTGGTAATTATTTTGGCTTAGGGGTGCCTTGAAAAAATTATGGAGACCCTAAGGGTGCCTTGAACTGAAAAAGTTTGGGATCCACTGAACTTGGGTATTGTAATTTTTTTTTTTCACTTTTTTCCTATGTTGTTTTTCACTTGAATTATGTTGGTTCTGCATTAAAGGCAGAAAAATTCTGACGTGATTTATCTTGATTTCAGGCTTTAACCAAGTCATGTGTATGTGTTGTAAAGTCTCTAATGCAGAAAAAAAAGGAGAGTACAGATGTAAATAGGGAAGTTTATAAAGTGTTACACCTGCCTTTTCTAAATTGGGATAATTACCTGGCACCTCATTTATGGTTCGACTTGCAACATTTTTCTCTAATAATGGCAACTTTTACAAATGTACATGATCTACAGTAGGTATTGTTTGTGTCACACTAAATGTATAGACACAGATGAATCAAATTGGTGGACACACAAAACCTTAAATTATAAACATGTCGAGCATGATATAGAAAATTCCCAGTTTCATAATTGTTTCTAAATATATCCTTTTTTTTTTTTGTTAGAAAAAACAAGCACACCATTAAATCCAATTATTTCTGCAATTATATTGGCCTGTTATGTTGTATTGTTTTTAGGAAACTGACTGTGCGTTCTTTTGGTAACATGATGGAGTGAATGTATTTATATTTCTCTTTCCTACCATTGGGGGACACTGAGAGACGCAAAATTAATCCCACAGGGAAACAGAGGGAGAGAGTAAGGTTATATACTGTACACATTTTATATACATTTTCTTATTAACTTACAACATCACTCGATTGGAACAGAATCACATTGGGCATTTTTATAAAAGGTTAGATGTGGCTGAATACCTCATTAAGTTGAATACTTTCCTTTTTACTGCTTAATTGCTAATCCCTAACTGTTGTGAGCTGCCTTAACACTTCTAACTGCAACTGGTGAAGACGGCAGACTCTGACGCAAATATGAGTGCGATCTTAACGCACTCTCTCCTGGCGACTGAGAGCGAACTGCTGGCAGAAATAAATGCAATTGGTACCAAAAAGGGAACAAGGATCATTATCTGGAACTTAAGAAGGTAAGGATAGACCTGAATTTAAACCACATAGTTCCCTCTTTAATATATGTGATATTTAAAATGTACGATTGCAAGATATAGTACTTTGTACGGGTATGAACGGGACTGTTACGGTCTTCGGCCTTTGATAATTATTGGCAATATAAGTCAGACCTTGTCCAAATTAACCCATGCTCAGAAAGTCGTGTCCAGCTCCCTTGCGTCAAGAGTCCTGTAAGGAGCAGTGTGTCATATTCAAGGGACTCATTGATCCTACTGCTTTGAAAGTCTCTGCACCACTTGTAGGACATTTCAGTTCCTTTGTCCATACGGGATTATTAATTGCTGTGAAATTGTTCTTTGTTCTGGTTTTATGGCTCTCCATATTCTTTCCACACTTCTAGGGACAAGCGCGGATTGATGGAATTTGATTTTATGACTGATAAATATGACATAAGGATTCCTGAAGAGATCAATGGGACTTCGAAGGGAGGCTTCAAGAAGCAAGAGAGGAATGATCAGGTCGCCCCGGACAGTGATTATTCTTTGAGGGTATGTATGGGGAGAAGCTGCTGCTGATTTCTGCTGTCAGACAATAGTCTATAGACATTGACATTATAGATCACACGGGATGGACAGAATGGTGCAAGTAGCTTTCCTGCTCAGTTCTGCGTTCTCAGTAAAGCTTGTGTTCTTTGTAGGGATAATTGATCCCCATTTATAGCTTTGTTCACTGCTGGTTGATAGGAGCTAGAGGTTATACACAGGGCCCTGGTTATATGTAGTCTTACTCAGTGCCTGGTCTGTGACTTAAGTGTTAATTGGGAATCTTCACTCCTGGGCGAGCTCCCTGGTCTTGGAAAACAGCCTATTACTTGGTCCTTTTGGGGTACCCATTTGGTGTGCCTGCAAGCTGGGTATTTCCATCCACCCAGCTGAGTGTATAAACATAATAAATGGTGGCACCTTGTAGCTTTGTTTTCTATCAAAGAGAAACCGTTGTTCTGGATTTGTACGGCATCATATTGTTCCTCAGCGCAAGTGAGAAAGTAGAACAAATGTAAACAAGGGCAGACAAGGTAGGGAAAATAAAAGCAGAGGTAAAAATAAATTGTGGAAGAGGGCAGAGCTGAGACGAGAGGAGCAAGTATCGATCAGTGGAGATTGGGACAGTAACAAGGGTGTATCTGTGTATATGGCCAGAATCAAATCTTCAAAGAAAGTGTAATAATGTAACAATAAAAGTAATAATGAATCCTTTTTATTCACACACCGGTATAGGCACCACTACAGACACGAGAGATGTATCTTGAAGCATTTCACATATTTATAGACCTATTCATGTCTGTGCACACTAAAAGTTACATATGTTGCAGACAAAAACTGTAAGGCTGCCCGGGACAGTTTAAGCAAATAAAAGACTCAACATTTGTCCAAGGTCTTCTCTAAGAATGATGATACTGACTAATAGCTTGGTTAGTACATAAGTTGGAGGACACATTATAAAATTGAGTCATGGGCCTAATGCTGATAGCAGCCACGTTATTATTATTATTATCGTTTATTTATAAGGCGCCACAAGGTTTCCGCAGCGCCGTACACAATACAAACAATGGACAGTACAGGGAATAACAGTACAATACAATAAACGAGTAGTGCCAAAACTTCAGAGGCTCCAGGCAAGGCAAGTGAGTGGAGGTTGGAGCAGAAGAGAAGGTAGCGAGACAGGAGGTGGGAGGTCCCTGCTCATACGAGCTTACATCCTATAGGGAGGGTAGACAGACGACAGGCACAGAGGATGTCGGAGGAGTGGAGCAATCGCTCCCCTCTACTGAGGAGAGTGAGCATGGAGAGAGGGTTAGGTGGAAGGCTGGTAGGCAATGCGGAAGAGATGAGTTTTGAGTGCCCGTTTGAAGGAGCACAGGTTAGGTGACAAACGGATGGACCGTGGGAGGTCATTCCAGTGCAGGGGGGCAGCTCGGGAGAAGTCTTGAATTCTGGAGTGGGATGAGGTGATCAGAGTGGAGGAGAGGCGACGGTCATTGGCTGAACGCAGGGGCCAGGCGGGAGTGTGGATGGAGAGGAGATTGGAGATGTAAGGGGCAGTGGAGTTGGAGAGAGCCTTGTATGTGAGGGTAAGAAGTTTAAAAAGGATTCTGTAAGGGAAGGGGAGCCAGTGTAGGGCAAGGCAGAGAGGGGAGGCAGAAGAGGAGCGGCGAGAAAGGAAGATAAGCCCCGCAGCCGCATTGAGTATAGAACGAAGGGGGGCGAGGCGAGAGCGGGGGAGGCCGGTGAGGAGAAGGTTACAGTAGTCCAGCCGGGAAATGATAAGCGCGTGGATAATAGTTTTATAGAATAGTTTTTTAAACGTTCACTTATTTTCCTCAGCAATAAACTCTTTTAAAGAGGTGGGTTTTTCAGAGCACTTTTGAAGATTTGATGACTGGCGAGAAATCTGATCAGCAGTGGTACGGAATCCCATAGAGGAGTAGCAGCACGAGAGAAGTCTTGTAGGCAGGAGTGGGAGGTGGTTATCATGGAGGAGATGAGGTGGAAGTCACAGGCTTTGCTAAGGTGGAGTGAGAGAGTATTTTGAGTTGAGATTTGAAGTGTTGGTGTTGAGGGCTTTGTAGGTATTGGCGAGTAATTTTAAATTGGATTCTTGAGGATATGGGGAGCCAGCGTAGGAATTTGCAGAGTGGTGTAGCATATGTAGAGTGGAGACAGAGATCAGTTTTGCTACTGCATTTAAGATGTATTTAGCGGGATAGATGGGTGAGGGGAATGCTAGATTGGAGGAGTTTGCAGCATTTGAGATGAGAGAATGGATAAGCGTTTTGGTTGCATCTTGGGTAAGAAGAGGACGTATTCTGGCAATATTAAGGTGGAGACAACAGGACTGGGAGAGAGACCGGATGTGAGGAGTAAAATGGAGGGTGGGGTAAAGTGTGATACCAAAGCATCAGGCTTGGTGCACTCGGGAAATTGTTGTTGATGGTGAAGGAGATTTGAAGGGAGTTGGTGACTCTGGGAAGGGGAACATGATGAGCTAAGTTTTGGACATGTTGAGCTTTAGGTGGAGTTTGGTCATCCATGGGGAGATCGCAGACAGATGGGCCCACAAGATAGTATAGAAGGGGAGGAGTCAGGGCAGCAGAGGTAGAGTTTTGTCAGTGTAAGGTAGTACCGGGGGCCAAATGAGTAAATTAGTTCAACCAGAGAAGGTGAGAAAAGCAGAGGGCTGAGAACACAGCCTTGTAAGAGTTGAGGATGTGCCACAGGTAGAGACACTGAAGAATCGGTTGGCTAAGTAGGAAGTGAGCCAGTTCTGGAATTATTGTGGTGAACATTGTTTGGCAGAGCCCATTGTACTTCTTGGACTGCAAATATATATATATATATATATTTGCTGATGTCCAAGAACAGATGCGAGATTTGCCAGTGCAAATGTTACCGAATTTGATCAATCGGAGAGTGGTCATCTGTGTGACAAAGACTCAATTAGTCCCTACTACTGTGTGGACTAATAAAACTGACTTTCTGTGCTGCTGGTCTGGTAAGTAAAATTTTCAGGTTTTGGCTATTAACGTTCAGTATGGAGAGGAATTTATTGTGTTGTGAAATGCAGGTCCTGCAGGGCAATCTGTAGCTGAACTTCCGGGGCAAATGCCCTTTCTGCCCAGCCTGTAATACTGAATCTGGCCTTTTTACTTGCTTGATTGCTATAGTAACACAAATTGCAGTATTATGTCTTACACCATATAAATGATGGGTATGATATTACATTAACAATGGTCCTAGCATCGAGCAATTGCCTATTTAGTGCTGTCTAGAGTTTATATATAAATTTAACAATTGTTCAAGAGATGTGTTGCTTTAATCGCTGTGGGTGTATTGTATAGATATAATTTGTAGCCAGATAATGGTAATGTTAAATGGTTTCATTTCACATTTCTTTTGTTTTTCAGGCATATTGCAGCATTTTATATTTGAGACCACGGATGCAGATTGTTATCAGGGGCCAAAAAGTTCAAACACAACTCATTTCCAAGAGCCTTGCGTTTATAGAGAAGGATGTATACAGGCCCAAGTTTTTGGCGGTATCCTTATATGTGTATGGTTCTCGAACTGTGTGGAAATGTATGAGATAAAGTGTCTCTTATTATCTAATTATTTATGCAGCAGCCATTACTATTAGGTGATGTGGACTAAAAAGAGTCAAAAATGCAAATAACATACAGTAAAAGCCCTATGATAACTGTTTTCCATTGTATGACTCTCTTCATGTTGGAATGTAAAGCACATTAAACGTACAGTTGTCTAGAATTTACTGCATATATTAATTTGTAGTGTGTAAAACAATTACTAAAGGCTCACTCACAATTGTTTGGCTTTAAAGCTGGTTTCCCAGCTAGTGTAGGTAGTGTCTCTTTCTCTACAAATAACTTGTGTGTGTATATAGGGTTACTAGGGTAAGATATTGTGGTAAGATGAAGTACAATGTGTGGTATGGGACACAGGAAGGATATAGAAGGCCTGGAGCAACTCGCTCCTTACTTGTTACTACAGTAACAAAAGCTGTTCTACTTTGATTTGTATATGGTGCTGCAATAAGGGTGTTCTCTAACTTGAGATGTGTTCTGGAATCCTGTGCTTGCCTGCATTCCGAGATGTGTTCTGGAATCCTGTGCTTGCCTGCATTCCGAGATGTGTTCTGGAATCCTGTGCTTGCCTGCATTCCGAGATGTGTTCTGGAATCCTGTGCTTGCCTGCATTCTGAGATGTGTTCTGGAATCCTGTGCTTGCCTGCATTCCGAGATGTGTTCTGGAATCCTGTGCTTGCCTGCATTCCGAGATGTGTTCTGGAATCCTGTGCTTGCCTGCATTCCGAGATGTGTTCTGGAATCCTGTGCTTGCCTGCATTCCGAGATGTGTTCTGGAATCCTGTGCTTGCCTGCATTCCGAGATGTGTTCTGGAATCCTGTGCTTGCCTGCATTCCGAGATGTGTTCTGGAATCCTGTGCTTGCCTGCATTCCGAAATGTGTTCTGGAATCCTTTGCTTGCCTGCATTCCGAAATGTGTTCTGGAATCCTGTGCTTGCCTGCATTCCGAAATGTGTTCTGGAATCCTGTGCTTGCCTGCATTCCGAGATGTGTTCTGGAATCCTGTGCTTGCCTGCATTCCGAGATGTGTTCTGGAATCCTGTGCTTGCCTGCATTCCGAGATGTGTTCTGGAATCCTGTGCTTGCCTGCATTCCGAGATGTGTTCTGGAATCCTGTGCTTGCCTGCATTCCAAAATGGTTACTACATTTGTAATAACTGGGAGTGGGACTTACACAGCAAACTTATTGCCTTCTCCCAGTCAAACCAGCCATCTTATGGGTTAAGGTAATACTTAAGAGAAAGTAGGCTAACAACTCCTTGGGGACCAGTGTCATCATTGGGCCTTTTTTTTTTTCCATTTCTTTCTCAAACAGTAAGCAAAGTTGATCAGATTTAAATTGCATCTGGAATGCTGGGAATCCCTAGTTATCTTTGTTTACAGGCTACACAGTTTAAAATACATCTGTTGTATTTATTCTTCCAATAGTAGCCAATCAGATCATCAGAATGTTCACAGCAGCAGTAGGTGAACTGATCATGTGGGAGGCAGTGTCCTGTCCAGTCATAGAGAGGACAGGGCTGCATGTGACATGAAGTGAGCAGGGGACTGAGAGTTATATTTAGAAGGAACAGAGTCTCAGCAGCACAAAGTATATCAGGAGATGAGTGATGTGTTTATTAGGACAGGGGCAGTGACATGATGTGAGGAAGGGAATGGAGACAATCAGGAAACCACAGTCTGAGAGTTATATAGTTGAAAGAGTGGGGTCCTAGGTAAAGAAGTCTGTGATCCATATGGCCATCAGCTTTTCCTATCCATTTTACATGCTGCTGTATCTACTGAATAATATTTGGCAATAACATAAAATTGTAGTTTTTTTTTTTAAGTTAAGCTAAAAGTGTAATTTATTTAAAAAAAGATAAGGTTTGGATGGAGATTACCTGTAACCTAAAAACACCCTTCTCCTCTACCACAAACATAAAATGTTATTTTGCTGGGGATATATTCCAAGCAGGACAGATGTGTACTTCAGATTTTCCTTAATGCTGTCAGCCTAATACCGTGAAGTTCACTTTTGGCTACAACTGTCGGAACAAGGACCATTATGGGATAATGATGTACCACAAAAACAGACTCATTAAGGCATATGTCAGAGTTGGCTGTCAGCTAAAGGTGAGTTTTTTGCTTTTAATGTATGGTTTCTATAATTGGTTCATTAGAAGGATTTTTTTATTTTAGATTTATTTTTAATTTTTTTTTAGGCTAACAACATGGGCGTTGGTATTGTCGGTATTGTGGAATGTAAGTTTTTACAGCCCACCCATAACAAACAGGATTTTGACTACACAAATGACTATAGGTGAGTATGTGGGACACAATGAAATACGACCCCAATTCACTTCCCAGATTGTGTTTATAAAACCTGTGAAACGTCTGTCATTGTCCAGGCTCACACTGGTTGCGTTAGGAGACAAGCTGAACGATTACTGGAATGCGATGAAAGAAAAGATGAATTCACATCCTCAAAGCCTTCCAGTGGAAGATGTCCAGTAAGTGAGATAATGGAGAAACTGGAGAATATGGGAGATGTAAGATACCTCTCCTGTTATTTAACGGACCAAGGTGCATAGCAATATAAAGGAACATAATGCACAGGACTTGTAAATGGGTACAATGCAAGTTTATTGGTGAAGAGGTCAATACGTTTTGGATCTTACACGTATACAACTATTGTCGCCTTATGTACATTTTTGCAGGGACAGTTGTGATTGTGCTATTCTTGTCTACACAGGAAAAACCCTGATCAGACCTGGGCCCAGTGCGACAGTTGCCTGAAATGGAGAAAGCTTCCTGATGCCATGAGGAAACTCCCAGCAAAGTGGTACTGTTCTATGAACCCTGACCCTCAGTTCCGGTAAGTGTTACCCTTCTCATCTTATAGCGCTCATCATGGTACTCGCCGTGTGATTTATTGCTGGTTTGTGTTTGCTTTATGTGAACCAGAGACTGCAGCGTACCTGAGGAACCAGAGGATGAAGATGAAATCACTCATCCGACGTATGAGAAGACGCCTAAGCGAAGGCAAGTTGGGTTTCCTGGAGAGGGCTTATTGCAGAGAATGTGTCCTCGACGTTCCTTCAGTCATTGTCTTGCTAGTTAAAGTTCCGCTGCCAGCTAAACACACAGCCATTGATATGTATTTTACATTTAATATATAATTTACTACTTGGAGACTTTTAATGTTATTTTACACCTCCATGTAAAAGATATGTTTTATTGCAAGGCTTTTAATAGCCCTGGTTTCTACCTGTGTCAGTTGAATTATTCTGAGGTCCTCACATGTGGAGTTATAAGACTGCATTTGTTCTTTTGTTTCTTGTATATTTGTGGTTCGGGAGTTATTTTATCCATCCAGTAGACGCACGACAATGACTATTACAGCTCAGTCACAGGGGAAGGTGGTATGTTCTGCCCATAGAATGCCCGCTATTCTTATAATTGGGGGGGATAGGAATCTTTTGGGATAAGTGGAGAAAGCTGTTGAACTCAATTCATATTCTATTGATATAGATGAGAGTAATGGTTGTTATTAGTGTATGTGGAAATGGCCCCCTGTTCCTGTTGGCTGTCCTTTTTTTTTTTTTTTTCTTTTTGTTTTTATACATATATTTTGAATACTCATCTTTAATCTCTGAACATATATTTCTGGTGATGCAGACTGGAACTGAATGTACATTTGTTTTAAATCTTTAGCTTTGACAGATGAGAAATGATGAAATAAAATAAAACCTCTCTCGGTCTAATACTTTTTATTTATTTTTTCCTTACAGAAAATCTGATCAACTTCAACAGGTATTTTTTGTTGTTGTTTTTTTTTTTTTAACATCTTACAAAAAAATTTGACACTTTTTTTTTTTTTTTTTTTAAATTAAATCAAACTTTTTGACGTTATATTAAGGTGTTTAATATGTGTGAAAATTACATTTTCCCTCTTAATTCCTTATGTTGGTACAGGTCTTTCAAAAAGGCACAATTCTGTTTACACCACCAAGTAAAGAAATGCAGGCGGCGCTGAATCACGTGCAGACGCATTATAAACCGGGCCCCTCGGCGGCAACTCTCGCCTCAACGCCTGAGGCCGCACTGCAGCCTGGCGCCCCACCTGCCATCCATCCAAGCAGGTAAATATAAGTTATTGCCAGTTGCGATATTAAATGAACATTTACACTGGAAATGGCTCACTGGGAAATAAGCAGATTTGTATTGTACCTTTCTTGCTCAGTAAAACATGGGGTATGTTCATATCTTTAATGGTCTTTTATTAGAAGACCATTGCTTGGTGTGATGATACCGGGTTTAATGTAACCTTCTGCGCCGCACATCTGGCCTACCCAGTACCTATCCAAGGTTCAAAATCACCCAGGCAAATATCCAAAATAAAATAAATACGTTTATTTAACAAAATGGTAGCACCAAACAGCAATAAACATCTTTAAATAATAATCTGCAGCAAATAACACTACGGTCTGGCACAGACAACATACAGGGTATAATGTAAACACCTTACCAGTATCCTAGCCGCTCTCGGGGACTGCTGTCTATCCATCCAAGCTTCTCCCCCACTCTCATTTTAAGGCTACCAGCAAGGTAGTGGTCCAGAGTCACTTTCACTCTGCTTTTGGCGGACACACAGCTCCCCAAGACCTGGAGAGGTAGATCAGGGCAACAGCAGTACTCCAGGGACCGATTGGCCCTTTTCTCTTTTAAGCCCAAAAATGACGACCTCTGAAATTTCAGGACCTGCCTGATTGGTCCTTTACTGCGTTTACCTTTTCACAGGTAAACATACAGACAAAGGCATAGCAGATGAGCCACTCTTGATATAATTAGGGATAGGTATAGTTCTGTGGCTATTCAGCGAAGTTTGTTTAAATAGGAGAGATCACAATCCAGACACATTTACATTTTAAATACACAATGCAGTCCTCTGTAATTAAACATAGAGCTCTGTCTGTGGAACTTTTCCCTATTTTGATACATGAGACCTCCTGGTGTGATGTACATTCATACAGGACTGGTGGACAATAATCCTTTTGCCTAGGCTGAAACAATGGACTGGTCTGCAAGAAGACTAGAAAAACATGCTGGCAGACATTTTAACAACTTTCAAATAGAGATACAAGTTTAAATATGACTGACAAATATGGGGAACCAGAGGGCTAGAAAAAGTATATGTTTTTATAGTCCACTTGTGAGATACGAGGTGCAGACTGGCTGAGGTGATATTAATACCTCATTTCACCACACTTGGTGCCCAAAGCAGACTTCTGGCGTACATGGTTGTGCTGCTGTATAAAAGGATAGATTTAATCTTGTTCAGGAGAGGCCAACATCATGGTATGTCACTTGTATCATGGGGCCAATAATGCTAAAATAAAATTCTGTGTATGAAAGTCCCCTTGTGACATAAAAAAAATACATTTTATAAAAAGCAAGGTACATTTTATATATGTTTTCCCAAAGGGAAAATCATCTTATAGACGGTAGAGGCAGCAACATCGTCTATCTTGTTACAAGAAGGTAATGTCTGTGATTATCACCAAACTGTACACAATCCAATTGGGTGGTCTTTATTGAAACCTGTTTAAAAAGAAATATATTTTTATTTTACACCAAATAATAAAACGGTTCTCTTGCTCTTCAGCTTATATCTGGAACCATCAAAGGGATAATAGTTTATTTTATTAAGAGTGGAGTATAACATAAACCATCTACTAACAATGTGGATGAATATAAAGCAAAACCGATCGCTCGTAAGTTCAATAAAGAGACAACTAACTTTTGCATACTTGCAGCATCATACACAACCAAACCTATGGAACACTAAAAACAAATAAAAAATTATAAATCAAATGCATATTAACGGTCAACTTGCTAGAAGATATTACTGAATAAAAAGAAATTTAAAACCGTTACAGTGCCAGATGCGATATTAAATCATGGAAAATGAATCCTTCCCTCGACAAATGCCTAGATCTCTACACTGCTGCTAGTATTTGTGGTGCTTTTTGTAATTGTACCCAAGTGGTTGCTGGGTCATTCTATCCACACTGGCTTCATACATTGTCTCACAAAACCAAAATACAAGGGGCGTAAGCCCTGCCTAAAGGTACACTATCCTGTACAACGATCCGTGGTGAATTGTGTGCACTGTGGAATGTGTGTGGTATATAGTGTCTTCTTATGTGTACAGGTTATGTACAGTGGGTGTTGTCGTCCACTTCTTTGCTTGTTCTTGGACATATTTATGGATCTTTCAATACAGCCCCCCCCCCCCCCCCCCCTCCTACACACACACACACACACACACACACACACTTCACTAGACAAAATCTCTTAGATTGACATAACTCTGGGAGAAGAATAGAGGATTCTGGGGAGAAAAGAAAACAATTTGATTTGTGCTAAATGCAGCCGACTTACTAGCACCATCACATAAACGAGGTAAAGTGATGTATCAGGGTTATATTTATACATTCATGTCTAAATATTTACAAAGGCAAAATAAAAAATATATAGGGCTAGAGTCCATTTAAGCAATTGTTGGTGGAGACCTGCCAATCACTCCTATGTTCCTCCACACTTGTAATATCAGACGCAGTCAGATATTTAGGGCTAGATTTACTAAGCTGCAGGTTTGAAAAAGTGGGGATGTTGCCTATAGCAACCAATCAGATTCTAGCTGGCATTTTGTAGAAAGTACTAAATAAATGAAAGCTAGAATCTGATTGGTTGCTATAGGTAACATCCCCACTTTTTCAAACCCGCAGCTTAGTAAATCTAGCCCTTAGAGCAATATGTGAGACCTGTATACGTCGTTTTAGTTCTCGTCCATGCAAGATCTGGGCTAATGGCTTTTCAGATGTAGGACTTGTAGAGTAGTAGACCTACTGTTTTTTTGTTTTGTTTTTCCTCCATCTTTCACATTTTTTGTTTTAGGCGAAAACGTCTACTTCCACTAGATTCCCCTCCGGTCCCTGTGAAAAAGCCGCCGGGCACTATAGTGGAGACCATAGAGCTTCCAGACGGCGATGACATCGAAGAGGCTGATGATGGTGACGTGATTATCATTGAGCACGTCAGTACACCCAAACCCAAGATCGATAACTCAAAACCTAAAAACAGCCCCGGTCCTTGTCCTGTCCCTATGGACAGTTTGGATAGTGCAGAAGCCATGGTGGCAGCCTCTACCCAGACAACGAGGCCAGGAATCACTGTTAAACGGGAAGAAGATTCCAGCAATTACATTGACTTTGAAACAAGCCAGCAGATGCCAAACGAGACTGCCTACAGCCAATGCAATGGAACCTACTCACACGCAGACCCTACACGCCAAACAAATCACCAGCATAGTCTCGCTTCTGTGGTTGACCATGAAAAAGAACATTACAAAAAGTATTACGAGGAACTGCAGGTTCAAGTGAAAAGTTTAGAGAATCAGTTGGCTGTAACGTTAAGCCAGCAAGTGAAAAAAGAGCCTTCCGACCAGTGGACGCAGACTGACCTCAGCTCGGAGAACTTGCCTGGTAATTCCAGCAAGCAGCTAGTGTCACAGTATGAGCAGGCCCTGAGAGAGATCAGCAGGTTGAAAACCCTGTGTAACACGCTGCAGGACCTGAAGTGTGAGCATGGCAACGGCTTGGTAAAGGAGGGACAGGCCGACGGCACAAGCGAGGTGGATGAAATGGCGCTACAACTGGACGGGGTGTTCCGGCAGCTTGATATGTGCAGCAGTGAAAGGGATCAGTGCAAAGCTGAGGTATACAATTTATATTCTGCTTAATCAGTATTCATTGAAATACATAGTGGTCCTTTTTCTCTAGAGTTTAATCCCCTCAAAAGGACCCTTGGAACTGAAAAAAATGTATTGAGTTTTAAAACAATATATGATGTTGTGGTTGTTCTGATTAGTACAAAAGTACGTCTGCAGGGTGCTTTTTTCATTAATGGCTTGTTTTTCATGATATTCTGCAATTGGGTAAGTGCACTTTTCCATCATCCAATCTGTGGATAGTACATGTGTGGACTGCACTGACGTCGTGTAGCTGCACTGTGAACAGTCAGGAAATGGTTAATGATTTGCTCAACCGACCATGAAACCGGTCTTGGTAGCAAAAGTGCTCGTAACATTCTAATTTACATTCAAATTATTTCTATACACCTGCAATAGTTTTACAATAATCGCAGAGTGGTGGGGGCCTACCCAAAAATGTGTGATTTTGACTGTAAGGCTGTAGTTTTGGCAGCTTAGTTAGTGGCCGAACTATCATTGGTGCAGGGGCCCATGGAGAAAATGGGGCCTGCTGCATGGCAGATGCAGAGGGTCAGGGGCCCCGGTTCCCTCATCCCCGCCTTCCTGCATCGGGGCACACAGCTGGCTAGTTCCGCCTCTGAGCTTAGGGCATGGCTTGACACATTAGCCACTTAATCTGCTCAAGTATTGTCGGCAGATTTGTGTCTGTGATTTTTGGAAAGCAATTTTAAATCTATTTAAGTTGCATCCTTAAGTGGCAGCAATCCGTTAAGAGTAAACATCCCCACAACCCTCACAATGCATATGTGCACAGTATACACAGTCCATATATGCACCTACTGTCATTCTGCAACCTAGTGAACCGTTGTAGTCTGAAGCAATATTGATGAGAATCCAGCCTATCACCAGGAACCAGTGACCTAAGAGGTATCCTCTATGATGTCACCGATGAATGGATAGGCTGCAGTCTCCTGAATTATGGGTTCAGACCACAAACAGACCGTCTAGGCAGCAGGTGTATTAAATAACATTCCAGCAAGTGACATGGATCTCTGCAGTGACCATAGCTTGTTCTTGGCTGGACAGCTGATACACTGTCGAACATCTTCAAGTTGTTGAATAATCCCCTCTTCTTTGCTTATGGACTGCGGTGCCTTTGTGCCGGGATGTCCATATTTTTTATTTCGGAGCGACACTACAAAGTTGAGCAGATGACTAATACCGTGAGCTCTTGTGTAACATGTCAACCGTTCTTAGCATGATAAGTTGGCTTAATACTATGGCAATTTGAAGGCACTGTTTTGAAGAGCATCTTCTACAATCTCTAACACAATTTTTTGGAGAGTGCATACCATGATATGTGGTACAGAGCGTGTTGTACACAAGTATTAAGTCCCATTTACACCCCATGATCACATTGTTACCACATACTAGTCACAAACCGTGGAATCTTTACATGTCTGCTTGGTGAAGTTTACTAGTTCTACGTTTCCAAATTGCCCGGCCATGAAATGATCCACACATCAAGTTATAACAGTGTTACATTTTAGATGTATTAATACGGAGGATTCCACATCCAGTGTATCCCTGAATAAAGTCTGCAGAGAGTATGTCCATTTACCCAAACCTTGTATAATTAACTGGTCCCCTTCTGTTCCTATGTACATTTTCTGAATAACATATTTTAACCACTTCTAACCAACCCTCAGTCATAGCTAAATAAATTACTTGTCATATAATAGTATTATTATTATTATTATTATCGTTTATTTGTTAGGCGCCACAAGGTATCCGCAGCGCCGTAGTATGTCTGTCACAATATGTATGTTGTGTGACTATACAATCCTACAACAATGCCCACTGTGATTAAATCATTTTTTATTTCCTCAACTTTTTTGGGCCATGCCCCCACTATTGATGGTTAATGTTTGTGAAGCACCTCCTGTTGTGTATCATTCTATCCTAAATACACCCAGAAGTGTGTAAATGTATCCAGCGCTTGAATGTGTACAATTGTAACTTGCTGTCTCTTTAGATATTCAGAAACACTTGTTTTATTATTAATTACATTTATAATAAATTGAGCACAGTTTAGCCGCTGGAATTATTTCTTGAATATGTCTGATCTGTGGAAGACATGAATTTTTCAATGTTATGGGAAGGATTCTCGCCAGTAAGAGGAATTTCCTTGATCTGAATTCCATGGACCCTACTGGAGTTTTCTTGAAGTCCATAAAGTATTTATCACTGTATGGGGTGGATGTGCAGGTATTTCAAAGGCTGTGCTTTGTTGAAGGGACTTGTGGACTTCCTAATACGAATCCTGGGGTGTGTCTGTTATGTGAGGTAGCAGCTCTATAAGGTCACTTACCTTACGTTTGGCGGCTCACACAAGTCTGAGAAGGTGTGGGTGCCCTGGGTTGAAGCCTATGTTGTCTGATGACACATAAAGAATTCTGTGTTTTGCAGATTTTAATTTTTTTCTAAATAGACGTTCGCTTGCATCCTAATTGTACCTTCGCACAGTGTCACCATCTTTCCCCTGTTATCCTTCTTTCCCCCCCTCTGTTTCTGTGACTTGATTAATACAAAACAATGCAAATTAATAAAACAGATTGATCTCTGTGACAGAATGACTCATCTTGTGAATGGGATGGTCTTAATGTATAACCGTTTCTAATTATGTGAATGTCACAGATTGAACAGTTGAAGCAGGAGAAATTGAAGACGGATTCTCAAAATAACCAACTTAAGGCTGAAGTAGAAAAACTAAAAGGAGCAACAAAGCAGAACAGCCCCTCAACCAGCGCATCTACAGATGAAAGGTATAGTAGTAGTGAATTAACGTATTCTTCCATAGCTCTAGATTAGTCCTTTCATTTCCCTTCAATAAACGTTTTTGGATTTAGTACAGATATTTCTTGACCTAGCTCAATGCCCATATAATAATGTGTATCTGTTAAACTCCCTTCCTCTGAGAGGTGAGAGCTGAACTGTCAAATACAATTACGAGATGGAGATCTCTAAATATGAATCACTCTTGTGTCTGAAAAGGACTGGCCACAATCGTTCATCGATCAAGGCTGGACTGATTACATTAAATTGCTGTAATTTCCATGTAGTCCAGCTGAGTGCTTCCTAATCTGGTGATCTGGTCAGGACTGTCCACCAGTAATGGCGATCATATGGATGTTCTTGCCTAGGGCAGAGGGACGGAAGGACTATATGACTGCTTTGTGTTACAAGTCAGCATTGTAGCCAAAAACATACTAGTAGTTTTAATTGGCTGCTATCAAATTGGCCTTAGTGTGTCTGTGTCTGTGTCGAGCGAGTTCTCTGTACAGCGCTGCGGAACTAGTGGTGCTATATAAATAAATAGATGATATGTATAGATACCAGTCTAATGTTGCTATGATGTTGACATACTTTTGCACCTCTGTCTTTTACAGCTCACAGCTACGGCTCCTCCGGGTTAACGTAGCCCAGTTACTCACCATGTTGATGCCGGACCTGGATTTGCAGCAGATAGACTATGACGTCGATGTGATTGATGAAATTTTAGCACAAGTGTTAGAGCAAGCAGAAAAACAAGCCAACGGGAACGAATGATTCAACCGCACGTTGATGTGCGTCTACAAACCGCAGGAGATTAATAACTTAATTTAAAACTGATTTAATACAAACAAAATGCTGGTCTGTCTGCTGGGGGAAACTTGAAACCTCTGTCTTTTCCGGTCTCTGCAGCAGGCGTTGTCCATGAACGACATGCTTACAAATGGGAAAAAATGTTCATCTATTTTTTTTCAAAAGAAGTTTTATGCACACGACTATTACCTCCCTTTTTATACAGATCTTGAAATGTAGAGTAATCTGCTGTATTTTTTCATGTTTAAATTGCCAAATGAAGCAACAAGTGATAGTATTTTAACAGCTTTCCAGATAAGTTCTATAAGAAACAAACTGATGTCTGTAGCTCTAATGTTTGGGTGGGGGCTTTATTTCGGATCTCTCCCTTTTGATAAAGCTGCCATGGTTTTTAACCTCGTATTGTGCGGATCAAAAAGGTGCAACGCCACAGGGATGTCCCGTCACCTATTGCTACAACAGCGATTTTTATTTTTTATTATTTTTTTTTTATACTGTCCGTGCAAGATAGGCTCGCCACCTTCACACAGTAGTGGCAGGCTCGCCACCTTCACACAGTAGTGGCAGGCTCGCCACCTTCACACAGTAGTGGCAGGCTCGCCACCTTCACACAGTAGTGGCAGGCTCGCCACCTTCACACAGTAGTGGCAGGCTCGCCACCTTCACACAGTAGTGGCAGGCTCGCCACCTTCACACAGTAGTGGCAGGCTCGCCACCTTCACACAGTAGTGGCAGGCTCGCCACCTTCACACAGTAGTGGCAGGCTCGCCACCTTCACACAGTAGAGGCAGGCTCGCCACCTTCACACAGTAGAGGCAGCCATTTTGTGCATCAACAATCTCCAGCCTATTGGTTCACTAGGAACTAGTATCAACTAAGGCATGAGACGCAAAGTTGGTCATGACTCACTGATGTAAATTGATAGGCTGAATATGGGTTTAGCTCACAAAATTACTTCCTCCACAGCGTGTCGGTGACAGGCTTATTTAAAGGGGGTCACTTAGAGTCTGTATAAGACTCGCCAAGTTAAAATTGAATGTTTGTACATATTGATTATTTACCCAGGCATTCATAGAATTACAATGAAAAACCAATGTCAAAACTCTGCAAAGGTTTTGGAACGCTTAAATCAGGCCTGTCCAACCTGCGGCCCTCCAGATGTTGTGAAACTACAAGCCCCAGCATGCTTTGCCAATAGACAACCTGTTGATTGCTAGAAGGGCATGCTGGGACTTGTAGTTTCACAACATCTGGAGGGCCGCAGGTTGGACAGGCCTGGCTTAAATATATATGAATAATATGTGATGGTTTTATATTGGATAACTTGGAAGATTTAGTGGCACTTAATAAAAAATCGAAGTAAAGGTTTAAAGAACATTCCCTCTTGTGATTCAAGATTATGAGCACATGCAATTTAAAAAAAAATTGGGTTTTTGGCGTCAAAAACAATTTCAAATATATTTATGGAATTTACAGATTCCGGTTTTATCGTTGTGTTGTAGCTGCATAACCTCTTGGAGTCTATAGCAGCAGTCCATCGTTTCATGTGGGGGCAGCGGATGGTACCGGACATTAGATTTTTACCCAATTAATATAAGGGTACATACAGTAATAATCCTAACAAACATGGAGGTGACTATGCAAGTTTTAACCATTTTAAAGCGCATAGTTTTTTCAGTGAAGCTGTGTGCTGGACTACACGTAAGGCCGCTCGTTTTCCCTGCAGCGAAATACAAAGTGCATTTCATACCAGGAACTACGAACAGACTATCCACCAATGGCGATAGCCGAAGACCCGTGTTTTTTTTAAATTTCTTTCTACAGACTGGTTCTGTTTTTTTGGACAACCGATTTAAGATTCCCTCCCTCTGATTTTCTGATATTTCATGATGAAAACCAGCCAACCAGTCATAAATTCATATTAATTTTTTTAATCTAAATTCACTATTGTACATATGGTCCATTGTAAACTACTGTACTTATAATACATTGACCTGTTTTCTGATCTGATGTCATCGATGAACATACAAAAGATAATTATATCAGACTGCTAGCAGTGTGTTAACTCTATTATTTATATTTCTGAAGTTTTTATTGCCTGTTTTATAAGACACACTTTTTTTTTTTTTTTTTTTCATTTTTGGTTTATCAATGATTTGTATATTAAAATTGTTTGGGTTTTTATTTTATGTTATTTGACTACTCCTAACTATTTTGTCGATCTAGAAAGTTTCATGTATGCGATCAGTACTTGTGAGGGTATCGCTCCTGGTGGGACCTTCCACTGCTTTCTTGCACAGCACCCTGGGAAATGTAGTCCGGATACAACTGGACAACCATAGCTCACCTAAACAGAAGGATTTCTTCTAATTATAGTTTAGAACCTAAACGGCTACAGAAGTTCTAAATCGGGCCTGTCCAACCTGCGGCCCTCCAGATGTTTTGAAACTACAAGTCCCAGCATGCCCTTCCAGCTATCAACTGGTTGTCTACCAGCAAAGCATGCTGGGGTTTGTAGTTTCACAACACCTGGAGGGCCGCAGGTTGGACATGCCTGTTCTAAATATTTAAAAAATAAAATAAAAGCGTATTTGTGCTTTCTACACCTTTTGGCTTCCTCCAGCTATTTTTGAGTAATAATTTTTTTTTATTTTTTATTAGAAACCTCATATTGTTATGAGGATGATTTGTAGTTAGATACAGACTTTTTAGTCTTTTTTCAGGCTATTAAAGCACAGCCTCTGTAATCTCTGCTCTTGTGACGATTTGAAGTGAAGGGGAAATGATTCTGCATGCAGCGTCTTTGTGGCAGCGGAGAAGCGTTTCCTCTTCACTCTCGCGTGTCCGTTCAGGAGTAAATGAGCCTTAATAAAAGCTTCAAAACTAAACCGTTCATACACTGCTGGGTGGCACCTCCCCACAATTTAACTATGCCACAAACCATTTGTTCTGTCTAAAGGTCCCCATACAATTTCTGATTTTTAACAGCCAATCGGGACTTTTTTTTATTTTGTTTTCTCATTATTATTTTTTTGGTTGTTTGTTGTTGTTGCAGTGTGTATGGGCCAAAAAACAGCCGATCCTCTTTCGACCACCTTGAGAAAAATGTACATTGTACTCTGAAAACTCATGAGCACCAAAAATGCTTTTTTCAGGTTGCTCTTCAAACTTTACTGAATATTTTGGGAAAGTCATGTCCCTGTACTGATGACAAAGTGTATCACAAGTTAAAGGCAATATCTACATCTACCTTTTTGTTTTTTCTTCTGCTTGCTTATTGGCTTGGGCTCCCATTTATTATAGGACAGATCTGTGTTTTAGCCAATCAAAACCACTGGTTATCTTTTATTAACAGAATTAGTATATTATAACTATTCTATTTATTTCATTTACAGATCATGTGATTTTTTACGGATTGGGCCAGTTTAATGTCACACAGGTGTCCTGTTTTCCCTTACATAAATACAAGAGCTCTACTTATAGCAGTAGAAGTGTTTTTTCCTAATATAAATGGATTGAAAAGCACATACTACATATTGTACTGGAAAGGGGGTCTCCAACACAGGGGCATATTCAATTCTCTATGTTTTCCGCCGCGGAAAAACTGTTACCGGTATTACGGTAATAGTAAGCCGGATTTCAGCTCGCTGCTCCCTGAGCCGCGAGCTAAAATCCAGCCGGAAAGTCCAAGTTTATTTTGTGTGTTATATAATCGGTGCGACAGGAATGACTGACTACACTGCTCTTGGACCAAATGAAGAGCACAGATGTGAAGGTATAACGTGTACACATGAATCGGCAGAACTTAACTCGTTTGTAAAATCGTTACTGATAACAAATTGATGGAAAGTTTTTTTTCAGTGTGTACCTAGCCTTACACCTGACCCAGTAATGACTTAAAAAAAAAAAACATCTTGAAGTCTTGCAGGAAACATTATGTATAATGTGTTCTGCAGATCACTAATGGCTGAACCTGATTGAGGGTTGTTCAGTTACAATCATCTTATCAGACTACATTGGCCGCAATGGGCATTGATTCATTGTAGTGTAGGGAAGGTTTGTTTTTAAGTTGTCTAACGATGTTAAATAATTTGGACACAAACATTGGAGTTGATGTTGGTAATAAAACCTCTGCTTTATAGTGTGATGACAAATGCTGCTGTATCGGGTACATGTGAGGGTTTTCTTGCATCCTTAACTAATAGATAATAAGCCAGAAGAACTCCCAATCTCTGTCATGTTATCAGCCATTAACCTTTTTTTTTTTTTTTTAATGAATGTGCGGTACTGTATATATACTATTTTACATAATGTTGTTTGAACTTTTTTTTTTTTTTTTTTTATATGTTCCTCCAAAACTGCACATGAGAATTTTACAATAAAGAACAGTGTTTTTTATTTAAAGTTTTAAATATGTGTTATGTTATTTAGAGGGTGGTCTTTTGTGTTGTTCGGTTGAGACAGATTGATCCCATGAGGGTGACAAGGGACAAAGGGGGAAGCCGTAGAGAAAGGGATATTGATAACTTGCTGAGAAGATGGGCTTGAGGAGAATAGCTTTCCCAAAAAAAGTGATGTTTGAAAGTCTCCCAAGGAAATTCGAAAGCAAGAAATGGATTTGTGATAATTCTGAGGGTTCCGCTAGGAGTACTGCTGTGACGAGTTTTGAGGTTAAGCAGGAGATGTAATTCTCCTTTCCTTGCAGAAGCATAGGGAAACCTATTGGATCTGTGTTTGTTCTTTGGATGAATGCTTCAGTTACTTAAGGAGTAGAGAGAACAAGCACAATCCGTGTTTGAAGGTTTGTGTGGACTTGTTGGAACTAAAAAGTTTGTTTATGGATGGGAAGGCGGAGGTGATCGCCAAGGTACTTTGGCAAAGAGAAGCAAAACAAATGGCCTACGAGTGTCTTGAAGTTCTGGTTGGAAGAACCTAGAAATGCAAAAGAAAATGAACGGGATAAATGAGAGGGTTGCAGATTTTGATCAGGAGTGTAATAAAATGTGGTTGGATAACTGTCAACATTCACCCACACTAATTATACCTCACAGCACTGGACAGATGCCTTTACTCTACCCAGCAGCAAAAGGGAGATGATGTTTTTTTCCAGAAGTGCCTCCTGTGCTTTGTAGCATTGCCCTCAGTGGCCCTTATTGATCCAAAGCATTATGGACTATGACATGCGGGAGGAGAGGCAAAGTGCAACCCAGTTTATTAGTTTGCAGAATCAGGCCACACTTAATTTGAGGGTCTCCTGGAAGGACATTTTAGAGAATATTTTTGATTTTTTTTTTTTTTTTTTTTTACATTCACTTTTAAAATTCTATTGGTGAATTAATTTGCTCATTTGTTCTCCAGTACCATCTCTATGTTGATGACACCTTAATCTTTTTCTCTTTTAGCTTGACCCCTCCCTTTCTGTACTAACTTTTGTGGTCAACGGTCTGTCTACTATCTCCAGAGGGACGTCCCAACACCGCCTAAAACTCAACAGAGCTGATGAACTTCCCTCCTCTCAAAGTCACTACCCTCATTGTCTACAACACCAAAATTCCTTTGGTCTCGCAAATCCGCTGCCTTGGTGTCACCCTTGACTCTGCTCTCTTTACTCCTTACATCTACTCTCTCTCGCACTTCTGACCCCTCCACCATTGAAATATTTTAGGAAAAAAAAAAAATGTACTCAAGATGCAACCAAAGCTCCATTCTCTCATCTCCTGCCTTGTGTACTGCAACCTCCTCCGACCTGGCATTCCGCTCACTCTTCTGTACCCGCTTCGATCTGTACTAAATGTCGTAGCAAGAGTGATCTCATTCTCTTGCAGCTCCACATTTGCTGCACAAGTCTGCAAATACGTATACTGACTCCCCCTTATCCTCCAGAATACAGCTCAATTGAATAAACCTCATCTACAAAGCCCTCAACGCCAACATGCCTTCACACATCTTAAATATCATCTCAAATTACTGTCCCACATGTTTTCTTAGATCTACGTCTGCCCTGCGGCTCATCTCTGATAACATCTCACTCCTGCCTACAATACTACTACTGTGTCGTTACTCATCTATACCATTCTTTATCACGCCCAATCAGACTCCCCTCCATTATTCAAATCTTTGAACGCTCTCTGAAGACCCAACTCCTTATTAGAACCGAACCAACTCCCAATCTCTACTCTGAGCCACACTCGCTCCTCTTTGCTCGTCTGCCGTTAGATTATAAAGTCTCATGGGATTGACCCTCCCTGTGCTCTGTTTTACCCTCTGCATTTATTTTGCCTTCCTTGTATGTCCCTGTTGTATGTATGCAGGTTTCACTACTGTGGTACCTTCCAAATAAACAATAATATAAAGGTTGATCAATTATTCCGTTCTTTCAAATATAAAACCCATGTCGAACAAGGGACACGTACTCTTTAAATGACAAGTAGCAAACAGTAATGTTGGAGGAGGTGGCACTGAGAGTTGAAGTTTGGAGAGTGCTAAATTAGAAGCTTTACACATTAAAATGCAATATTACAGAAATATTTCAAATTTGCACTGCACATGATGAGAAATGAATAGAGATAATAACAAGAAAAGTGTTTCACAAGTGTTGGGGTATCGGGGTTCACCGATACTTCTATCAAGCACCTTCAATGTCAGTCAGATCTTTCTTTGTTTTCAGTCGACTGGTGAACAGAAAATACTCAACACCTGTATGATATAATGCTGAGCAGCTTTATTCTGTTCCAATTTGAGACCACTTCAGCGCTTATTTTTATACATGTAAGTCTAGGGGTATAGATTCTGAACAACCAATTATAAGACAGTAAAATAATGAGAGAAAATCAATTAACAATATATATATTTCAGTTTTACATCAAAGATCAAACAACTCTTTCTTCTTTGTGTGTTATCTCTTTCCAGGCTTTTTGCCAATATCCTTGTGTTGCCCCCATCTTTGAGTCCTTGGGTTTTATCTTATCAAGAACTTTACTACATGTTCTTGGAATGTTTCGTTGATGGGAACATGGCGCTGCGTGGCCAACCTTGAATAATTTGTCTTTTTAAACTGAAAATAATATCTGCTTAATTTCTCTTAAAGTCATAGCATAACATATTAGCATCTAAAGCTTAGCACATGGTAGATATTAAATCAATAATCATACAATTCCACTCTAACACAAGCATTACTAAAACAACCACAAATCACATGTTAATCATATCATAAAAATATATTCTGAGGGATGTATCAAATCACAATAGAGAGACAAATGTCTATTAACTGTTTTAGATACAAAGTTGCATTTTTTTTTACCAGCTACATAGCCTTAAGCTACAGAAAGATTCTCCTGATGCAATATATTTAATGATTTTAGCTGAAAGTCCCAATCAGCATGCCGATTCATGTGTACATATTTACACGATTTTACACAATTTAGATCTGTGTCCTTCTGTCATAACCATCTGCTAAAAAGATTGTGACTCTGTAAACTCTATGGAGATCTATGGACAGTGCTGGTTGTGAGTGTATACACCAGGCCTGTCCAACCTGCGGCCCTCCAGATGTTGTGAAACTACAAGTCCCAGCATGCCCTTTCAGCTATCAACAGGTTGTCTACTGGCAAAGCATGCTGGGGCTTGTAGTTTCACAACACCTGAAGGGCCGCAGGTTGGACAGGCCTGAAATACACCATACTTGCCTACTTTTGGCTGGCTCCCTCCAGGAGATCACTGAAGAGGGGTGTACAGGGGCGCACGGAGGGAAAAACAACCCGAGAGAGAGAGCGGGCAGCAGCTCCGTTTCGTCAGCTCTGTCCTATACAGCAGCCGCGGTGTTGTCTAAGAAGCGTGCGCGGAGGTGCTGTATACACTACAGCACCGCCGCGGACGCTTCTTTGACAGCGCCGTGGCTGCAGTATAGGACAGAGGCCACTTAGCGCGGGGGGAGGGGTTTATAGAGACTCAGAAACCGCCCCTGCGTGCACCACTGGTGTAGGGGGAGGGGCTTTGTGAATCGCATCATTTAAGCCCCACCCCCAGTGATGTAATGCCTGTTTTGGGTCTTTTTGCAAAGACCCAAAACAGGCATTATGTCACTGGGGGTGGGGCCAAAATGACGCAATTCACGAAACTCCGCCCATATACAACTCCATGCTGGCTCTCCTGGGATTCCGGGAGACCTACCTGGAATAAATAAAAAAATTATCGTGGGAGCTTACAGACTAATGCAATATCGGACCTCACGAACGTTTATCATGTGATTGGCACGATAGTCTGGAGAAAAACCTGTAGTGTGTACTCAGCTTTACGTTTAAAGCGAACACTGAAGGTTGCCATTTTGTTGCTAAAGTCAAAATTCATGGGAATTTAGTTTATGAATTCAATACGAATCAGTGACATCACTGCAGCACTAATTGAGAGGCAGAATTTAAACAGACACTGATGATATTCAGAGATACACACATTAAATTTGGCAGTCCTGTGGTTTTAGATCCTGAGCTTGACAGCAAATCATTTGGATCTTTCCAATTTGAAGTAAATAAACAGGACCTCTGTTAGAGGTAGGAGCAAGGCAAAAAAAATTGCCAATTTGCCGTTTGACAATAGCTGTGATATAAGGGGAGCAAATGTATTTTTTTTTTTTTAGTTCTGTCACATGCAGGGAAAATAGTAGATGTGTTTGCATGTAGCACACAAATAATGGACAGCTTTTTTACACTGCAATTTAGAGTTGAACCTTTGAATTCAAATTTTACCCCTGGGGACAAGATTCATCTCAGCAGCTTAAAAGGAACATTTTAAAGGAAAAAATGCCCAATGACAGCCCAAGGTAGCCCACTATGGGACTGGTCTACGGGGCAGATGCCCCTTTGCCCCCCCTGGGCCCTTGCTCCCCCCTCAACATGGTTTTACCAAGGTGCAAATTTCCTCTGTTATGTTTAGGAGCCAGACAGAATTTTTAGAGCTAAACAATTAATTTATTCCTACAGATCAGACCCTTGAAGGGGAGACTGCTTTAAAGGAAAGAGTGGGAGAAGAATTTGGGACCAGATAGGCAGCTGAAATCTGCCCTTTAATAAGTGTGGTATCCTTAGTAACAAATATGCTACAGTAGGGGGGCGTTGAATGAGTAAAAGGCTGGATACAGCAGGTTATTGTCCATCTATAGGGGAATATCTATTTATCTGTCTATATAGATAGACACACAAGTGGAGATTATAGATGGTTGCTGATGCACCGCCCCCTCCCTGACGCTAGATGTCGCTGCAGTAGCCGCTGCCGGATTGGAGAGAGAGGCGCGGGCGGGAAAGTTTCAGTAGTTACAGACAGACACATCTGAGAGGTGAGTCCTGGTCCATGTCCCGATACCGGTGTGTGACCCCCTCTATCCCCCACCTATCCCTCCCCCCGTCACTGCAGTGCAATGTATGGGCTCGGGTAACCTATATACCGGGAGTGCAGTATTCTGTGCGGGAGGGGACGTGACAGGTTGTGATGATAGCATGTATGTATGTATGTATGTATGTATGTATGTATGTATCTATCTATGTATGTATCTATCTATGTATGTATCTCTATCTATCTATGTATCTATCTATGTATCTATCTGTGATTACTGCAGAGCCCGGACAATGTCTGGTCACACTAACCTCAGCATATAATATTACTATTGTTGTACAGCTCCCTGCACCACTACTCCCATCATAGTCAGCAGCCTTGTAGTACCTGCCATAATACTGTGTGTGGGTCTGTAATTCCCTGTGTAACTGATATAATCTGGGTCTCTCTGTGCGATATGCTTTATTATGGTCATCCTGTGTCATTTATGATGTTTCCAATTTGTGCTGTATTCACTTAAGATGGGTACACACTACAGAAATTTCCACCAACTTTTTATGCCGAGCGATTTTACATGCGATCGATGTTCCGATCGCTCGGTCCATGGACTGCATACACACTAGCCTTGTTTAGGACGATAAAGGGAAGAGCGGACGTCCCTTTAGCGACTTTTTACAGCCATGTTGTGGTGACCAATGACTGTAATTTCGTACTCACTGTTGTGGATCGGTCGGAAGTTTATACACACTACACAGCGGAAACGAGATTGGAATGAAAATATTAAACGGTACGACCAACCACATGAGGCTACAATCGTCCATTTGGGCAGACTTTCGACCATCGTGTCATTGCACACACTAACCCGACTTTTGAACGAGCGGTCGTATGTCGGCTGGTTGAGCCGATTATTGGACAAAAACCGTGTAGTGTGTACCCAGCTTTAGTGATGGATTGTTATCTATATCACATCTACCTATCTGTCTCTTTCACATCTATCTGTAGGAAATCAATGTACACTTGCCCTATATAAATTTGAGGTCCGGTGTCAGAGTCAAAGTAATATTAGAAAGAAAATTTATCAGACTGCAGTCAAGATATGCCAAAAGATAAAGGGTATTTATGCCTATATGGTAGTGACATTTTGAGACCTATTCACAATTTTTGCCACCACTGCACCAGCTAAAGATCTCCCCCGATATGGGTATATAGTGTGCATTAATAATAGCTGACAGAAAATCAGCCACCTTTACAATTTAATGATAAAATAATCAATGTTGCTTATATAAATTAGTTTTGGACAACATGGTCACAAGGACAAACTAAAGCAAATTGTGACCTGCAGGTAGAGAACTCTTAATTTACATTGTTCCTGGCTAAATGTGGTCCCACGATTTAGGTATTATTGGCCCGTATAATTTTTTTCGTGTGCTGCTGTCATTTTAATGGGAATACATATTTTGATTACTATTGCTTGAAATGAAGTACTAAACATATTCCATAGCCCTGTAGATATTGAACTTAACCGTTACACTTCAGTAAAACATGGCGGTACACTGCCACAGCACTCTGCTGTTCTCCCTCCTGACCTAATAATGTATGCAATCATATGTTGGTGTAGTTTATGGACCAAGAGAAGTAGTACTGTGCCTATGGGCAATCTGACAAAACATGTGCTTTGTTGGTGACAAAAATGTACTGTGAAAGGATGGTAATTCCACTGGAAAATTAGGGTCATTGATGACGTGACGGATATGAGATGGAGATAAACTTTTCTGCCAGTCTGACAAATCAATGGAGAGTCGTTTTGCTCAGACAAATGTGTGTTAGTCACTGTTTACTGCTGTGAAATACACAACTGTGGCGTTTGGTTTTGGAAATGATCAGCAAAGGATTATGGTTATATCTACCTGTTGGAAAATGGAAAAGTAAGAATGTCTGGTATGATTGCTAAGATCTTTTTATATGTCTGGTTTGGCTAATTCCAATGTTCCTTCTATTCAGAATGAAGGTCATTACCTGTGAGATTTCTTGGCACAATCGGGAGCCAGTGTATAGCCTTGATTTCCAGCATGGGACTAGCAAAATTAACAGAATGGCTTCGGCCGGGGTGGACACTGCCGTGCGGGTAAGTTCCAGATGCCAGTGTTGTACGCTGTGTGCACAATGTGATGGCTCTTCTGCTATATAGGACCAATGCTCTGCTAAAGAGATAAGTGGGTTCAATATTTTGTAACGCTGACCACGTGTGAGAACAGCGACTGTCTTGGGAGCATGGATTAATAAGCTGCTATTTAAAACATCAGTAAAGCGCATTTTAAGAATGGCTGATTAATATCCCTGCTTTATAAAGCACCAACATATTACTCAACATTGTTTATTACCCTTGGATATGACACAAAGTTGCTTCTTGCATGCAGTTGCATCAAGTGAGGAGATCACAAACCAGTGATGTTGTATCCTAAGACAATGAAAGTAAACAAGTCTGCTTACTGATGTAAATATGTCTACAGAGCAGGCAAGAAAGCTGCAAATATGTTTAGTAAAGGTTGTAGGAGGGCGTGTACAAGTTAAAAACATCTGAAGGTAGATAATCCCATTAGATTAATTTGGATTTATTGTAATGTTACTTAAATCTTCTATTTTGCCAGATGTGGAGAGTAGACAAATTAGAAGATGGCAAGGCGGTGGTGGAGTTCTTAGCCAGCCTTGTTCGGCACACCAAGGCCGTCAATGTTGTTCGATTCTCCCCAAATGGGGAGGTTTTGGCTTCGGGTGGAGACGGTAAGTTTTATTTATTAACTTTGTCAGTGGTCGGTGCTTATGGACTCCTGTTTTAAGGTTTGTTGCTAAATTGGCTAAAGTGGAATCTATTTAATTGATTCAGTTACCTCCTTGGCACTGAAATCTTCCTTTCTGTACCAAAAATAGTTTGTTTAAATCATTTACTAGGCCAATTTATTTTGACTGCTGCAACTAAGAACACAAATCCACCCCCCGGGCACTAATGAATTATTATGAGTTGCAAAACAGCTGTAAAATAGGGATTGACAATCCCTCCAAGAAAGGCATAAATAAACAAAAATAACAGTGTAATACTTCGTTGTGACTCCCAATAAAAATCTCTAAGACTGTAAATATATAGGGCTTACTATAATTATAAAAATGTATTTAAAATGTTGCTTATCCTTCAGATAATCGCAATGCATAAAATCAGAGAACTATAATGTACAATGTATCACAATATACTCTGTACTGTATCCAAAACAGCTGCTTAAAACAATGTTCCTAATAGTTATCAGCACAATTCTATGGTGAGCCCACTAGTGCCAAGTAAAACAGAAGAGATCACGATACTGTGTTGTATATTACACTTGGCTCTCATAAGGAACTGTGTCTTTTACAATCACACGTAGCTGTGTGTGGATAACGTAGACCTCTCAGTAGTGAGCTGTCTCTAAGTCGCCTTTAGAGCGCGTCCCACAAGTCCCTCTGTCTGCTGCAGCCATGCAGGTTAGGACAATCTGTCGTCAAACCCTCTGATCATTTCATTATCCTGAGAACTAAGCATGCAATGCATGGTGAAATTGCTGCTTATTTTTCTTGATATTGTAAAACAAATTGTGCTCCGTTGTTCATGCTCTCTGGCAGGTCTCCTGATGTCCTCTACCCAGTTTCCCCTCACTTCGGAAGACAAACTCCTGCATGTCTGAAAAGGTCACGTCCGCGGGAGCGAGCAGAATGCGCTCTGATGGGAATTGGCCACCCCCTAAAGGGTGGACAAAAGCGTACAATATTACTATTGGCTTCATTGCAGCCTGTTAGTGTTGTCTGGAAAAGTACACAGGCTGATGGTGGTGATTTTGATAGTATAGTCCATCGTGGTAGTTTTGGGGCTGCAATATCAGGAGGTGTATAGCCAGGCTGTTATCCCTACACAACAAAGTGTGTACTTGGTAAATAACCCCATAGTTATAGGGAGCAGGAAAAGTTACCACCTGTCTATTAGAAGGGTGATATAAAGGCGTTCAGACACAACTCGCAGACTTTATAGGTAACCTTGTGGCGTATCATCATGCACAGCAGGTCCTGCACTAGAGCTGAATACAATCAGGAACTTCCAACCATGTCCCGTTCCTTACTTCCTAATGCTGTGGGTACACATGGCTGACGGAGCCTACCTGGTTGGCAGTGCCCATTGCTAGATGAATTCTGGTGCAGGGAATGAGACTGTTCCATCTCTCTGTTCTATAGATGCTGTAATATTATTATGGAAGCTGAGTGAAAGCAAAGAGCAGCAGGAGCCAACTCCATTTACTGAAGAAGAGGAATCTGTATTGAACAAGGAAAACTGGACGGTATTTAAAACATTGAGGTATTCTCTTAATTATATAATATCATCCATCAGAGGCGCTGACCTTTCTCTACATTGCTGGCAGTTAATGTCTGTTCTATGAGTCCGCCTACAAAGCTTTATTAGTATTTTAATGGACCGTGGGTTGTACAGGGCAGGAAACCAGCTTTATGCTTCAGCCTATTGCTGGACTGATAATTCTCTTTACTGCGCTCTTCCATTTGGTTAAAAGCAGGAAGATAACTTAGAACTATGTGACATTAGGCATGTGTATGCACACCGCTTACAGGTTGGATGAGATGTTGACTTTTTTTTTTCTCCAATTACTTAATCATAAAGAAGACTTTTGTTTGTTTTGTTTTTATTTACCTATTAGATATATATTGGCCCTGTGGTTTAAATGTTGAATGGATTGTTGGGCATCACGGTGGCTCAGAAGTTAGCACTTCTGCCTCACAGCGCTGGGATCATGAGTTCGATTCCCGACCATGGCCTTATCTGTGTGGAGTTTGTATGTTCTCCCCATGTTTGCGTGGGTTTCCTCCGGGTGCTCCGGTTTCCTCCCACACTCCAAAAATATACTGGCAGTTTAATTAAAAATTGACCCTAGTCTCTCTCTCTCTCCCTCAAATTAGACTGTAAGCTCCAATGGGCCAGGGACTGATGTGAATGAGTTTTCTCTACAGCGCTGCGGAATCAGTGGCGCTATATAAATAAATGGTGGTGATGATGATTGTTGGTGGATATATATATCTATTACTGCAGTTTGTATATACACCATTCTTTCCTGTTATGTACATTAGGAACTGCATAATTATTTATTCAGAGCCACCTTATTAGGCAGAGAATATTTAACCATTTACATCAGTGCCTCCCCCATTGAATCTCTACCACACGCCCTGCTTGTCCTGCTTTTAAGCCATCGAGTTATCACTAATTTTGACTTGGATAATTATTGTGTATGTCTTTTTTCCTTTTATTGAACATACATCTAATAGAATTTAGCTTGTCCTACTGTCTGGACCTGTGATAACCTAACCTGCGTTATCAAGGTTTGGTGATGCAGATTTGTGGCTATTGACTAGATTTATTCCCGTCCTCTAACATATGATTTCTCTTATTGATGATTCTCATTTGCAGGGTGAATTTAAAGTAGGACAAGGCTAATCTAAGCATTGCTATTTGCAGGGGTCATTTAGAGGACGTATATGACATTAGCTGGACACAGGACAGCAACTTCATGGTTTCAGGGTCTGTGGATAATTCAGCAATCATTTGGGATACTGCTAAAGGTAGGACATCACCACATTTCATCTCTCAATTTATTGTTCTTCAACTCTTCAGTAAAACATTGGCAGAAATGATTTTGCATGGAGTACCTATCTACGTTGCCAATTTGTGTTTTGCTATATAATGCCACCATCGCCAGTTTGGTGCATGTTTTAAGCTGGCGGAATCAAGAGGAATGAGTCTAAGATATTACTGCTCCCTTGGCATGGCCACAGTATTAATGTGCTTGTGTACTGGGCATTAACTTTTTGATCAGAGCATTTCAGCATCATGAGAAGACTTTAGTTTTATACGGCAAGAAGCGCACCGCATTGCTAAAATGCCTGTAAATGTAGAGTGTAAGCAGAAAGGTGGCTAAATTGGCTGTGAAATCAAGGCCAATTATTCATTTTAAAAGAAAATAAAAAATAAGAAATACATAAAATAAAAAATAATCCCTCCCACTTTTATCTTCAAGCACAAACTATAAATTGTGTACAAATTAGGGAAAAAAATAAGTTTAGTTTTGAATATTCTCCAATTGTGCTGCAATTAAAAAGCTCTCCTGAAATTATGGCCGATTAAAGTGCCATTACTGTCAACTTTTTAAGCTTGTTTTTTATTTTTTTTTTATTGTTTTTTTTGTTTTCTTGTTTTAACTTCAAAAGCATCTTAAGAACCATTTCACTCATGGCACCGTTTTTTACTAGCTTAACATTGTAAGGAAACACCAAATGAATCTGATTTTAAACATCTAAGTCATTTTATTTAAATTTGGTGCTAATTTTGCACAACTTTAAAGAGCATCTGACATGTTAGCTCTCTACTATTAGTTTGGATCCAGCTATGCGAGCCGCCATCTTTGTTACACAGATATTCATTATGCAGTGAGCCGCCCCTATAGATCAATGACATCTGTCAAATACCCCAAGCATGATAAATCTGGTAACACAAATAAAATGAGAGTTCTGTGACTGTATTAAACCTGCTACACAATATCATTCACTTATTAACCCCCTGAATAAATTAATCAAATTCTTGTTCACGGTTTTTTTTTTTCTTTTGTCTTTGTCAGGGCAAAAAATCTCTATATTTAATGAGCACAAGAGTTACGTCCAGGGGGTCACCTGGGATCCTCTCGGACAGTACATTGCAACCCTAAGCTGTGACCGGTGAGAGTTTACTTGTTCTTTGAGCAGCCAGAATGATTGTCCTGTATCTATCTTTGCTCAGTTTAGAGTCTCCTTTATTTTTAAAGATATTCATGAATAGCAAGGGAAATCTGTAGCTGTGGGCAGTTTATCTCTTGTGATTTAGTCATTACACTTTGTATCGCTGCTGCAGGGATTATGGGTAAAGAGCCTTATAACATTTTAGGAGAGCGGAAGAAATCGGGGCAGATTTTTGCCAAATCTTTTGCCCCACTTCCTCCTATACTTACCCTGTTGTGACTTAATCATGAGTCCTCCAATATTCAGTAATCATCAGGGACTGATCTGAAGGTAACTGGAATGTCGTAGGGCTCGGGTGACCCTGCCTGGTTATAGGGGTGCACAAACCCCTTCGGTGGGGGGCAGACATGCCTTAGTAAGTAATGCATTCTGTAGTCAGGTATGTGTATGACTGGATCACAGTGCTGACATCCGGCTTAGGATGAAGGTAATAGTGGTAGGAGATATAAAGCGGGAGCACTGTAGGAAGGGTAGCTGTGATTTTGTTTTCCTGAAATGCACTGACTGCAGCTAAATGCCATCATTTCTGTAATCTGCCTGCAGTGTTATGAGAGTGTACAGAACTGAAAACAAACGAGTTGCCTTCAATGTCAGCAAGATGGCGTCTAATAACGCAGCTGAAGGAGAGGTAAACTTTTATTATTTATGTTTGTTTTTAATGGTGCTCCGGGTGTCTGGACACAAGCTGATTGTCGTGGCAAATTATACTGTCCCCATGTTTTTTTTAGAGAGGACAAATGCCCTTATTTGTGGTCAATGTTCTCAATCTTGGATAATGTATCGTAACTTTGAAAACCTTTCCTGAGTCTTGTGAACCATGTACCAGACCGATTCCCAAACATGAACTGAACTACAATAGATGATTTATGATTGCAAGTAGTTAGAGCTGAATTGTCTATTTAGTATCTTATCTTTTTCATTAAATTTTACATTTTATGTTGTTAATGACACTTGGATGTGAGCACATCTGTATGTAGAGTTTTGTTAGCAAAGGTAAAACACAAATCCAGCTCATAGCTTTGGCCTCCAACGCCACCTCTATGCCGACGACACTCAACTCCACCTCTTTTTTTTCCTGATCTCTCCCCTTCCCTCCTCTCGGGTGTCTAGTTGCCTCTCCACCATCTCCTCCTGGATGTCCATACGCTTTCTCAAACTTAACATGGCCAAAACTTAGGTCCTATTGTCTCTCGCCACCCCGCCCTCTATATTGTAAGCTCTCG